>NC_056440.1:61679238-61736738 GCF_018296145.1 Oncorhynchus tshawytscha
GCTGGAGCCTGCCCCCTTCAATGGGCTGGAGCCTGCCCCCTTCAATGGGCTGGAGCCTGCCCCCTTCAATGGGCTGGAGCCTGGCCCCTTCAATGGGCTGGAGCCTGGCCCCTTCAATGGGCAATAAGAGATACCCACAGAGGCCCGCAAACATGTCTTGGCATGCCTCCATGGGGTTTTGAAATGCTTCCATCCACATTGCAGAACTATATGTACAGTGTCATTTAATAAACATGTGAGGTGATCAACAAATATGTGAACAATGGGCTTCTCCATTATCACCGTTACCAGAGAACAAGACTTCACTGTCAATCTCAGAACCCAGTGATTTGAGATATGATCCTGTCCAAAACACTATCTCAGTGTCAATGTCTCGGTCTGCACCTCTCTTCACCCACACACACACGCACGCACCCACCCACCCACCCACCCACACACACACACACACACACACACACCCACCCACCCACCCACACACACACACACACACACACACACACACACGTTACCTAAGATTATGGATTTCTCAGCTGCTGCACTCTTCATCATGGCCAGAAGCTGCCAGATAAACAAAAGAGAAAAAAAGCTCATCCAAAGAAAGCATTTCTCTGTTTGACATGAAGTTGGTCTCCCTGGGAACGTAACTGGCCCTTGACGCACTCTTTGGCTGCTAATGTTCAAATCATGGGAGAGGACAGAACCCTGGAGCTGTGCGTGAGATACCAGACAGATACATGGAAACAGTTGGGTGCTCACACCCTGACAGCTCTGACCTGTGTGCAGTCTCTTGGTGCGTAGCTTCTCCGGGTGGAACCCTGGTCATGTAATTGCACAATAGTATTAATGCATTATAGGAATTAGGTTCACAGGGTAATCTGCCGGCTGCTTACAGGTTGGGATTCCAGGACAGTGGAACATTCACGGTAAGTCCACTGTTGCACACAACACACAGATGGCTTACAAACCGCAGCCTCTGCGCACTGGGCTAATCAGCCCACGCAGAGTTGCTGTGTTCTTAGTACACTGCTATACTCAATGCCTCCCATATACTTATTCTGACCAATCTCCTACTTGCTTTTAGTATGCACTATTGTCTCTACTCTCTATAATAGGTTACTCAGAACTACATTATAGTATATTTACATACACGCATATGAAATGCATTATTTTTTACACAGATGAGAATCTAGTCATCCTGTTGTCATGGTAGTGAGTGTTGCTATGGTGCACAGTACAGTATATGCCATATCCAGGGATGATGGCTCCGGCAATTGTCGTTTGGCCTGTGTGTCCAGGTGTCTGTGTGTTCTGCTGACCAGCTGACCTTCTCTCCTCTTCTCTCCTCTCCTCTGCACAAACACACACACACACATACACACACTCTGCCGGCCGGCTGGCTGCGTGCTCCCGCCCACTGCCATCTGCTCCTCTCATTAATTAGAAGACGGCCAACTTCACCTGCACCGCCCGCACTCAAATTACAATAATTACCTCTCACATGCACAAGCCCGCCACCCCGCTCCCCACCCCGCTGCCCAGCACACTCTGGCTGCAGGTCACTGTGCTGTGACATTGTCACCTGGCGAACCGGCAGGGGGACCAGGCAACAGACACTATCACCTTCAACCAACAGCATGGCCTACCCTGCCATGAGTGACCAATAAGGACACTCTCCTATTATAAACTGGTTACCAACGTAATTAAAGCAGTAAAAACAAAATGTTTTGTCATACCCGTGATGTACTGTCTGATATACCACGACTTTCAGCCAATCGGCATTCAGGGCTCGAACCACCCAGTTTATAATAGTATACAACCCCCTGGTCATACCTTCAGTATGTTTCTGCTACCACTGTGGGCTGAGTTATGACGCCTCAAAGTGGGGCTCTTAGTGTCTATGAGGACTGGTGTTTGTCAGGCAGCAGCCTGCGAGCTACACACTGCATGGTATGCCTCTCTGCTTCTTTCCACAGAGGAGGCCGGTGAGACTCCATCCCTGCACTATAACATCTCTCTATTGGCATGTGGCTTTGGCACAAGAGACCGTATCTCTTTTAAAATAACTTTTTTTTTCTCCTGTGGTATTTTTCCGTCTGCCCATTAAACGGGAGGGAGACATCCATATGAGTGTGGTAGTAGCAGAGATGGAATAAACTCCAGTGGGGTAATGAATGGTTTTCTTTAAGAGAGGCACTTAATGATGAAGTGGGGACATCTGCCTTTGGAGAAGAGTGGCGGGCGGTGGGGATGTTTGGTGGTAATGTGCGGTAATGCTGAACGGCTGTAGTGTGGTTTCACCTTTGGATCTCTCCATCTATTGTCTGTCTATTATCAGCTGATCTTTACCCCCAGGGCCAATTGAATAGTCAATTCATGTGATGTCCTGCAGAGAAAATGTCCTCAGTTTTTACAGATGCATTTAGAGAAGAATCCACTGACGGATATCAGAGTTCGTGGAGGCTCAAGTGAGTGACTTTTTGGCCATGATGAGTCATCCACACAGAGTAATCTTTCTTTAAGTTACATTTATTTGTCTTTTATACACAGTGTATACAAAACATTAGGAACACCTGCTCTTTCCATGGCATAGACTGACCAGGTGAATCCAGGTGAAAGCTATGCTCCCTTCTTGATGTAATTCATTAAATCCACTTCAATCACTGTAGATGAACGGTAGGAGAAAATTGAGACATGGATTGTGTACGTTTCAATTGAATGGGTGTATGGGCAAGACAACTGTGGGAAGCATTGCAGTCAACACGGGCCAGCATCCCTGTGGAACACTTTCGACACCTTGTAGAGTCCATGCCCCGACGAATTGAGGCTGTTCTGAGGGCAAAAAGGGGAGGGGTGCAACTCGAATATTAGGAAGGTGTTCCTAATGTTCGGCATACCGAGTGTGTATCTAGTTTAGAATGTCTTCTAATCCTATTTAGTTTCAGATGTTTCATTAAATACTATTGCTTCAAACCCAATTCCTTCTGTCTTTCACTAGGCTAGAGCAATGTTGTTACTTTGTCTGTCTGGCAGCGATGCCAATAGGCTGTCTCATCGATGTGCTTCTTCTTCTACTCTCTGACGCCCAATACAGCTCTGCTCACTCATTACCCTGGCTGGCACAGACACCAGCTCCATATTGCATTTTCTGGCCTTGAAACTGAGAGGCACCGTTTTGTGAATTGAATATCTGGCAATTGACCCACTGTGGAGTCTGATCATCACACCCATGAGATGAGAGATCGGAGTAAGTGCATGGGAGGGGGGGGGGGGGTTCACGTGCGGGCAGCTGTCTTTCACCTGTACACAGCTAAAGGGGAAAAGAGAGGTGAGAGAGGCCTTTCAATTCCAGGCCACCTATTCCAGAAGTTCACACCATGGGAGATGATCAGGTTATTCCAGGTTATGTGCACATGTTAGCCTAGGCTTCTAGAAACAGTTTGGCCCGTTCAGTTGGTGTGCGAAATACATCATCTACCATGCCTCTGTAACACATGATGATATCTTGTAAATATATATAACAGATTTGTGACAACAGGGCAGAGCCTGGTCTGAATACTTTGAACATCCTTCCTTCAATCACGTATCACTCAAGGACGGCGGCCACAAGATATCAAAACAAAACCAAGGCCTCTAGATGTGGGACTACTTTCAGTCGGTACTTTGACGTGGGAGTTGTGGTGAGGTACAGGTACCGTCACAGGAAGGAAGACACGACAGATGCGAGAGCACAAAGCCCTAGAAACCACAACCTTGACCCGAACAACTGTATATTTACGCCTCCATGTTCCATCACACAAGGAGCTCTCCACCAGCAGAGACACCACATCATGTGCCGTTAGCTTCATTTGTGTGGGCCAACTATACCTATAGACGAGCACATTTATGTTAAGACCGTCTGTATCCAGAGGAAGACAGACACCTTATGGCCCCACAATTGCCATGAACAAACATTGCTGGGAAAAGTGGTCAAATACATATTTATGTCGACGTAAAGATGTGTTATCTTCTCTGCTGTTTGCGATGAAAAAGGCCTACTAGTTATTGATACTAGTCTACCATTAATATTATAGGCCTATGAAAAGTTGTCTTGTCAAGTGTCTGATATGGCTTATCGAAGCTACAATGCTTTCAAGTTGGCTGATACATTGTTGCCTCTTCATCGCAAATTCTACATCAGCACAATTGTTTTAGCCTATAATTGTATGTTTTTTTCTCCAAATAAGAGAACCATCATCCACTGCGACTGCAGTGTGTCTGTGTCAAAATGAAATCATTAATAGGGAAACAATTTGATTCAACGCCATCAATGGGGAAGCACTGAAACTATACTGAACACTAATGTTTACAGTTTAATAACATGAATGAAAGTTCCCGTAAAAAATAGCTGACAAGCTATAGGCAACAACAACAAAAAGTCAAGAAAAACGGTATAATAACACATGATTTCTAATCGATAAGGGAATTATTTTATTGCCCTTTTGAAAATACAACTTTTGACATGCTATTTGACATAATATAGGAAGAGCATTGGTTGTAATTTAAGATCTGCATAATAATGTCTGCAGTTATATTAACATCAGGGACATGTAAAATCACGTCTTTACTATGCTATGCTACCTAGCTAAATAGTGATTATCACCCAACCTCACCATCTAGCCTCGCCTATAGTTCATAAAATAGGTGTACAAATTCAAGGGTACAAAATAGGCTACACAATAAAAATGCAATATGTGCTTTATGCCAGAAGCAACCGTGTCCAAACGTATCTCTCGCATCGAACAAGCACACAATCAGTAGGCTATAATTGATCATTTGCAATAAACATGTAGCCTAATAGTGTGACTTACTTTGTGAAGGTCGGGTTCAGGTTCAGGTAATTGCAGCGAAAATAATCCAGACCAAATAATGACGATTATAACGCCCCGATCCTCATTATTTGGAAGAAAGGATAAAGCCTTCGGAGATATTGAACACAATTCATTAAGGTGTTATTCCTTCTCTCTGATAATGAAAGGTATTGAGAGAGAGAGAGAGGAGGAAAAAAAAGATAAATTCGACACTTTTACAGTCAAACAAAAAAATATATTTGTTTCCTTTGGATTCAAAGCGGTGTTGTTGACTTTTCGGGTTCAATAAATGATGAGGTAATTCACTTCTTATATATAAATTGAAAACTATTTCGCAAAGCTAGACAGAGCTGTGCGATCCTTTAGTACATAGACGTCTTTGGTTTACTGTCCCGTTTTTGATGGTAAAAAACAACAGTTTATCTGGATTTAGATGGGGGGGAAATCACAACTTCTCTCCGTTATCTAAATGTGAGCTGTTTCTTTAGATCTCATGTTCTGTTAGCAAGGGTAGGATAATACAGTAAAGAAACCACATAGATAGTTGATTTAGCTAAGTATTAACATTTGTGCTCACTGTCAGCAAACCGATACAAAATATCAATATTTTGTGTAATCTTAAAATTGTCAAGAGAAAATAGGCTACTTCACAAATCCGTGTCCGAGGCGCGCCGTGGGCTTACATCCAATGTAAAAATATGAAATTCATCTGGGCATATGAATCCTCTTGTTCCAAATGCTACTCCTCGGTAGACGACTTTGAAACAATCGTGCAAATTAGTTTTACAATATCAAGTCTTTATACATCCGTAAAATGAGTCTCCCTTTGTTTGATAATGTCGAAGCTGAGTGAAAACACTCGGTTTTGCTCAGCAGACACCGCGCTTCTCAGACCGTCATTTGCCCACCGATCCAACTGTTCAGGCATCGAGGACCGCTCATTCCACTGAAACAATTGGCTTAAGATGCTGTTGTCAACTCCAGTCAGTAAAAAACATTCATCATATTTCGAGCGCTTAAATGGTTCTCTTTGTTGTCGCTCATTTCATGTTTTGGTTCATTTTTGTAGTTTTCGATTATTTTTGAGCTCGCGGGTCTAGTGTGCAGTCTTGTGATTCTCTCTATCCCTCTGTAGCCGTCTGTCTGCGTTTAAATCGCCATCTGGAGCAGGATGCGTACGGAGCTCCTAACCTCTCTCTCTCGCTCTCTCTCTCTCTCTCTCCCTCTCCTCCTCTCTCCTCATCAGATCTACGAGTTGACAGCCTCCTTGCTGCTCGATTCTGCAATAGCATTGACAATTGACAGCACGCGTCTAATCTCCATATTGTCCATTTTTTTCTCGCATAATAAAACTCATGAAACTATGACCTCACGCACACACACAGACACGCACTGTGCACACATCTAGGCTATTGATTTATACTTGAAACAAGTACAGAAGTTCACATCATGTTCCTCAGTAAATTCTAGAAATGCAATGTTTTCACCCATGTGAGGTTTGTACTTCTTCAACTCTATTGGATTTATTAACTCTCTTCACTGGCATAGGCCTATTTTATGTGCAAAGAAACAGCGAATATTTGTAGCCTAGTGTTAAATTAGCCTAATTCCATAATTTAGTTTAGGATAAATAGCCGACATCAAATAGTCAGAGGGGGTTGATAAAGTGTAAATACGTGCGTCTACAGTAGCTATAATACCATTCTCTAGTATTAATACCATTCTCTATGCATTCTGTATTGTCTGACATTTTCCCCATAGAGAATCATTTCCCCAAGTCTACCCATGGGGGCCGCTGTTTCCTCACATCAGCAGACAGCAGCTCGAAAACCACCTCACTCGTCGCCTAGGCAATCTCCCAAGTGCAATGCCCTCAACATCATCTCATCATTTCTACCAATGGCCACCCAATTAACTGCTCGTTCAGACACTTGACAATCAGTGAACATTTTCCTCTTATTTCTCAACAGACAATGGTAGAAAATAAATGCACAATGTCTGCTTTAGCCTAAGGAGGCCTAATCTTGTTCACCTGACACTTTCGCCCATGGTCAAGGCGCATTTATTTATCTGCGCCAAAGAAAACAAGTGATAGGCAACAATATAGATAAAATAATATGTTAAAAAAATACCAGTGTGCAGTAGCTATCACAAAAGGTGATTTTGGCTGAAAGGTGTCTGTAAACAATATAGTGAGTGGTTGGATTTGCACCTCCAGAATTTGCAGGCAAACACCATAGTGCGACTGTTCTACCGTTATTCCATCCTACATCCTCATAGTGTGTGTGTGTGTGAGTGAATGCTGTGTGTGTGTGTGTGTTTGAGTGAATACATATGATGGCTTTGCGTTTAGCACAAATGCCCATGCCTAGTTAGCTAAGAGTTTGCCGCGTAGGCCTGTTTGCATTAGACCCCGGAAATTTGAAAAATTCTAAAAGTAAACGTGCTCATTTATTGATGCATTGAACCGTCGCGCACCTAACCGTCAAGCACCACTGTTCATCTGGTTTCACTAGCTGAGAATTCTACACCAGTGTGCCCTTTACGCTTTGTTGCAGACACGGAGGAAGAGGGGTAGCCTACTGAAGACAAAACAAACACTCTCCTCCTCATCTCTACTGTGTCTATAGAACTAACAAAGTCAGTCAAGAGTACACAGGGACAGCTGCTATCCAGTGTGTCCTGTCTCACCAGTCAGGTGCCTGGGGTGTGAGGTGTTCTCTCAGATACAGGTAAGGGGAACTGTCTAAAGGGGATACGTTGTTTCTGTGTATTACTGACCATCTCAGATGTCAAACAGGTTATGCAGTTTGGAGGTAATCCATCACACTTATAATCTGTATGATTATTGATATGATTAGTGAATGGCCACAGACCCATAAGCAAACCAGTAGGAACAGGGATCTCTATCCGCCATTATAACCAAGCATACGGGACTGGAGTGAGTGAGTTGTGGCCTAAAATGATTGCTCTCAGTTGGGGGGAGAACTGATAAGGTATATTGTGTAGTACCTGCCATTGCAATTTGTTCTTCTCTTTATGACAGCTGCCACGATTCTCTCTCTACCATATCAAAGTCTGATCCATCCAGTGAGCAGGCTCAAGATGAATCAGATATTCTACAGCTCTGTCTGCCTCACTCAGAGTTTTCTCGAGAAAGAGAGCTAGTTGTGTGTTGTTTACACACCAATCCATGCATTTCTGAAGATAAACAATTTCTCAATACTTACCGTGGCTGTTTTAATAATTCAGACACCAACACTATAACTGGCTACTGTGCTGCATTGGGCTTAGAATGGTGGGAGAATTAAACACACACACACACACAGACACGTGTACACACCCTCACACACTCCCCAATGCAAGTAACCCATCCTATCAGGGTTTCCATGTGGCATCCTGGGATTTGGGTTGTCAGAGAGATGGATGGTGGATCGTCTCAGGACTTGATGGAGTGGTAAAAGCCCCTCTCTCTCCTGCTGGGGAGTTATAGCCTTGCATGTCCTGGCGCTGCAGGTCCATCTGAGGGCCACACACACTGTGTGTGTGTGTGTGTGTGTGTGTGTGTGTGTGTGTGTGTGTGTGTGTGTGTGTGTGTGTGTGTGTGTGTGTGTGTGTGTGTGTGTGTAAAACTGAACGTAAAGGTATGTTTTAGATTGAATATCCTTATGTTTTATGTTTACCTGGGTCCTTTGGTTTAATTCGAGTAAATAATACTGGATGTTGGAGAGGTGATGGGTGGGTAAGGGGGACCGTGAGTGACAGTGTGTGGGGCGTGGGGTGAAACCAAAAAGGATTCCTGTCACCATGATAGCATTATGATTGACGGCGTGCTATTCTCCTCTGGGAATATGGGCAGGCGGCTTGTCAGCTCCCCAATTGACAGCCCCTCATTCTTTTCTTAATTTTGTCTTTTGTCGGGTGATGTGTTGGATGGGATGACCCTCCATGTGGCGCGTCTGATAACTCCTCCCCACAACAGAAACACAAGGTGGTAACTAAATTGATCTCCCTCAATGAACTGAACTCCCTCCTTTCCCGACACTCGTCCTCAGACCCTGACTTCCCTTTGATGGCATTAATGAACACAAATGACCCGGCTTTGTCTCCTCTCTCTTTCTCTCTCTCTTTCTCCCTCTCTTTCTCCCCTGTCTTTCTTTTGTTCTCTCCACCTCGTTGCGTTGCCTGTATCTGATGGTGGTGGAGGACTGGTCTGAGATGCGCAGGGGTAGATTGAGGGGCTGATCATTGTGTAGGTATGGTAATGAAGGTCTCTGTGACAGACCGGGGACACACGGGACAGCAGAAGGCTCTACAGGGAGAGAACTCACCGAGGTCTGGACTGGAGCATTTCCTCCACTCAAACATTGTAAATCCTTTCCTCTCGCTCCAGTCACAGGCTGGCTGGCGTGTTGAAAAGAGATAAGGCCGCGGTGCCTCTCGTCTGAAAGGAACGCAGCTCCATTGTGCTCTGCTGCTTGGATCCACATTCAGTGGACGCTGCTATTGAGTTGCCATTAAAGGCAGCAGTGTAAAAGTACATTATTTTGGGGAGAAGCGGTTAACACAAAATCGTGTCTTTCTCTCTAAATGGAAAACGTATCGTGCTCAGGATTATACTGTGTGTTCGTTGCTACACTTTCTGATGCAACCCACGGCACTGGTGCGGCAAAGTAAACGCAAAATCAAATCAGATTAAATTTGAATGGGCCACATACACATATTTCGCAGATGTTACCGCGGGTGTAGCGAAAGCTTTTCGCTATAGAAACATTCCCATGGTTGTTTTTGACACTCTATTTTGAGGTGGTATGACCGTGGAAGCCGTGTGCTATCTGACAGCTTTCATATCAGCGTCGTGAACGTCTTTAAAGTCACCAGACGACGCCAAGGAATATAAAACACAGGATGAGAGAGAGACAGACAGAGAGCTCCTCTGCTATAATGTGGCAACGGATCATTGCTCCGTCTAGTCAAGCACACGTTTGACGCTGGTTTTACAAATTGCATCCATATAGACCCTCTGACATTCTATTGGCAGTAAAGTGGCCGTTCTGAAGCACGATGGGACTTTGAACTCAAAATGACTCTCTTCGTTTTAAACAGTAATTCTCCAACATGATTTTTAATTCGTAGCAGGGCCAGAGGACACGCACACACACACACACACACACACACACACACACACGCACGCACGCACGCACGCACGCACACACACACACACACACAACACACTGTACTCTGCTTAGCTCAGCGTCTGTGAAAGAGGAGACCCCGAGGTCAGCGGTGGCTGGTGACCAGCCCTGCTAAAGGATCAGGAAATAGCACCTGGTTAAAGTGAAGTGTTTACTAAAGAGCAGGATGTAGGAGCAGGAGAGAAAGTCAATTGGGCAGAAGTAGAAAGTTCTCCATTTACCCTGTTTTCACCTGAATACATCCACATGTATTCAGGCAAGCAATTGTGTCCACATTGGCAAGCAAGAGAGAGAGAGGGAGAATGTGTGTGTGCAGACAGTTGGTAGTGCTGGGACTGAAGATAGCAAGGAGAGGGGCATGGTGCACTGTATCAAGTAGCGAACATCTGTTCTTCACAGAAACCGCAAAGCTGGTGCAGATGAAATAGAGAGGATAACTGCTCCCTGTCTCTCTCTTCCCCTGTCTCTCTCTTCCCCTGTCTCTCTCTTCCCCTGTCTCTCTCTATCCCCTGTCTCTCTCTTCCCCTGTCTCTCTCTATCCCCTGTCTCTCTTTACCCCCCGTCTCTCGCTATCCCTGTCTCTCTCTATCCCTGTCTCTCTCTATCGCTGTCTGTCTCTATCCCTGTTTCTCTCTACCCCCTGTCTCTCTCTATCCCCTGTCTCTCTCTATCGCTGTCTGTCTCTATCCCTGTCTCTCGCTATCCCCTGTCTCTCTCTACCACTGTCTCTCTCTATCGCTGTCTGTCTCTATCCCCTGTCTCTCTCTACCACTGTCTCTCTCTATCCCCTGTCTCTCTCTATCGCTGTCTGTCTCTATCCCTGTCTCTCTCTATCCCCTGTCTCTCTCTTCCCCTGTCTCTCTCTACCCCTGTCTCTCTCTATCCCCTGTCTCTCTTTCTCTCTCTACCCCTCTGTCTCCCTGTCTCTATCCCCTGTCTCTCTTTACCCCCTGTCTCTCTCTATCCCCTGTCTCTCTTTATCCCCTGTCTCTCTCTATCCCCTGTCTCTCTCTTCCCCTGTCTCTCTCTATCCCTGTCTCTCTCTACCCCTGTCTGTCTCTCTGTCTCTCCCTGTCTCTCTCTATCCCTGTCTCTCTCTATCCCCTGTCTCTCTCTATCCCCTGTCTCTCTCTTCCCCTGTCTCTCTCTATCCCTGTCTCTCTTTACCCCCCGTCTCTCGCTATCCCTGTCTCTCTCTACCCCTGTCTCTCTCTACCCCTGTCTCTCTTTATCCCTGTCTCTCGTCTATCCCTGTCTCTCTCTACCCCTGTCTCTCTCTATCCCTGTCTCTCTCTTCCCCTGTCTCTCTCTATCCCTGTCCCTGTCTCTTTTCCCCCTCTATCCCTGTCTCTCGCTATCCCTGTCTCTCTCCCCTATCCCTGTCTCTCTCTATCCCCTGTCTGTCTCTATCCCTGTTTCTCTCTACCCCTGTCTCTCTCTATCCCCTGTCTCTCTCTATCGCTGTCTGTCTCTATCCCTGTTTCTCTCTACCCCTGTCTCTCTCTTCCCCTGTCTCTCTCTATCCCTGTCTGTCTCTCTTTACCCCCTGTCTCTCGCTATCCCTGTCTCTCTCTATCCCCTGTCTCTCTCTATCCCTGTCTGTCTCTATCCCTGTTTCTCTCTACCCCTGTCTCTCTCTATCCCCTGTCTCTCTCTATCCCTGTCTGTCTCTATCCCTGTCTCTCTCTACTATCCCCCCTGTCTCTCTCTACCACTGTCTCTCTCTATCGCTGTCTGTCTCTATCCCCTGTCTCTCTCTACCACTGTCTCTCTCTATCCCCTGTCTCTCTCTGTCTCTCTCTATCGCTGTCTGTCTCTATCCCTGTCTCTCTCTATCCCCTGTCTCTCTCTTCCCCTGTCTCTCTCTACCCCCTGTCTCTCTCTATCCCCTGTCTCTCTTTACCCCTGTCTCTCTCTACCCCTGTCTCTCTCTATCCCCTGTCTCTCTCTATCCCTGTCTCTCTCTATCCCTGTCTATCTCTCTATCCCCTGTCTCTCTCTTCCCCTGTCTCTCTCTATCCCCCCTGTCTCTCTTTACCCCTCTCTCTCTCTCTCTATCCCTGTCTCTCTCTACCCCTGTCTCTCTCTACCCCTGTCTCTCTTTACCCCCTGTCTCTCGCTATCCCTGTCTCTCTCTACCCCTGTCTCTCTCTATCCCCTGTCTCTCTCTTCCCCTGTCTCTCTCTATCCCCTGTCTCTCTTTACCCCCTGTCTCTCGCTATCCCTGTCTCTCTCTATCCCCTGTCTCTCTCTATCCCTGTCTGTCTCTATCCCTGTTTCTCTCTACCCCTCTCTGTCTCTCTCTATCCCCTGTCTCTCTCTATCCCTGTCTCTCTCTGTCTCTCTCTATCCCTGTCTCTCTCTATCCCTGTCTCTCTCTCTACCACTGTCTCTCTCTATCGCTGTCTGTCTCTATCCCCTGTCTCTCTCTACCACTGTCTCTCTCTATCCCCTGTCTCTCTCTATCCTGTCTGTCTCTATCCCTGTCTCTCTCTATCCCTGTCTCTCTCTTCCCTGTCTCTCTCCACCCCTGTCTCTCTCTATCCCCTGTCTCTCTTTCCCTGTCCCTGTCTCTCTCTATCCCTGTCTCTCTTTACCCCTGTCTCTCTCTATCCCCTGTCTCTCTTTTGTACTATCCCTGTCTCTCTCTATCCCCTGTCTCTCTCTTCCCTGTCTCTCTCTATCCCTGTCTCTCTCTACCCCTGTCTCTCTCCCTGTCTCCCCTGTCTCTCTCTATCCCTGTCTCTCTCTATCCCCTGTCTCTCCCTATCCCTGTCTCTCTCTATCCCTGTCTCTCTCTATCCCTGTCTCTCTCTACCCCTGTCTCTCTCTTTCCCCCCGTCTCTCGCTATCCCTGTCTCTCTCTACCCCTGTCTCTCTCTATCCCCTGTCTCTCTCTTCCCCTGTCTCTCTCTATCCCTGTCTCTCTTTACCCCCATCTCTCGCTATCCCTGTCTCTCTCTACCCCTGTCTCTCTCTGTCTCTCCCCCCTGTCTCTCTTTACCCCCTGTCTCTCTCTATCCCTGTCTCTCTCTATCCCTGTCTCTCTCTATCCCCTGTCTCTCTCTTCCCTGTCTCTCTCTATCCCTGTCTCCTGTCTCTTCTATCCCCGTCTCTCGCTATCCCTGTCTCTCTCTATCCCCTGTCTCTCTCTATCCCTGTCTGTCTGTCTCTATCCCTGTCTCTCTCTATCCCCTGTCTCTCTCTTCCCTGTCTCTCTCTACCCCTGTCTCTCTCTATCCCCTGTCTCTCTCTTCCCTGTCTCTCTCTACCCTGTCTCTCTCTATCCCCTGTCTCTCTCTTCCCCTGTCTCTCTCTATCCCTGTCTCTCTCTACCCCTGTCTCTCTCTATCCCCTGTCTCTCTCTTCCCCTGTCTCTCTCTATCCCTGTCTCTCTTTACCCCTGTCTCTCTATCCCCTCGCTATCCCTGTCTCTCTCTATCCCCTGTCTCTCTCTATCGCTGTCTGTCTCTATCCCTGTCTCTCTCTATCCCCTGTCTCTCTCTATCCCTGTCTGTCTGTCTCTATACCCTGTCTCTCTCTTCCCCTGTCTCTCTCTATCCCCTGTCTCTCTCTACCCCTGTCTCTCTCTATCCCTGTCTCTCTCCCTGTCCCTGTCTCTCTCTATCCCCTGTCTCTCTTTGTCCCCCCTGTCTCTCTGTATCCCTATCTCTCTCTATCCCCTGTCTCTCTCTATCCCTGTCTGTCTGTCTCTATCCCCCCTGTCTCTCTCCATCCCCTGTCTCTCTCTATCTCTCTACCCCTGTCTCTCTCTACCCCTGTCTCTCTCTTCCCCTGTCTCTCTCTATCCCTGTCTCTCTTTACCCCCTGTCTCTCTCTATCCCTGTCTCTCTCTATCCCCTGTCTCTCTCTATCCCTGCTGTCTGTCTCTATCCCTGTCTCTCTCTATCCCCTGTCTCTCTCTATCGCTGTCTGTCTCTATCCCCTGTCTCTCTCTATCCCCTGTCTCTCTCTTCCCCTGTCTCTCTCTATCCCCTGTCTCTCTTTACCCCTGTCTCTCTCTATCCCTGTCTCTCTCTATCCCCTGTCTCTCTCTATCCCTGTCTCTCTCTATCCCCTGTCTCTCTCTATCCCTGTCTCTCTCTATCCCTGTCTCTCTCTACCCCGTGTCTCTCTCTATCCCTGTCTCTCTCTATCCCCTGTCTCTCTCTACCCCCTGTCTCTCTCTACCCCTGTCTCTCTCTACCCTTGTCTCTCTCTATCCCCTGTCTCTCTCTATCCCTGTCTCTCTCTACCCCTGTCTCTCTCTACCCTGTGTCTCTCTCTACCCTGTCTCTCTCTACCCTTGTCTCTCTCTACCCCTGTCTCTCTCTATCCCCTGTCTCTCTCTACCCCTGTCTCTCTCTACCCTTGTCTCTCTCTATCCCCTGTCTCTCTCTATCCCTGTCTCTCTCTATCCCCCCTGTCTCTCTCCCCCTGTCCCTGTGTCTCTCTCTGTCTCCCCCCCTGTCTCTCTCTGTCCCCTTGTCTCTCTCTACCCCTGTCTCTCTCTATCCCCTGTCTCTCTCTACCCCCTGTCTCTCTCTATCCCCTGTCTCTCTCTATCCTCTGTCTCTCGCTATCCCCTGTCTCTCTCTATCCCTGTCTCTCTCTATCCCCTGTCTCTCTCTATCCCTGTCTCTCTCTATCCCTGTCTCTCTCTACCCTGTCTCTCTCTCTCCCTGTCTCTCTCTCTATCTCCTGTCTCTCTCTATCCCTGTCTCTCTCTATCCCTGTCTCTCTCTATCCCTGTCTCTCTCTACCCCTGTCTCTCTCTATCCCTGTCTCTCTCTATCCCCTGTCTCTCTCTACCCCTGTCTCTCTCTACCCCCTGTTTCTCTCTTCCCCTGTCTCTCTCTATCCCCTGTCTCTCTCTATCCCCTGTCTCTCTCTATCGCTGTCTGTCTCTATCCCCTGTCTCTCTCTTCCCCCTGTCTCTCTCTTCCCCTGTCTCTCTCTACTCCCTGTCTCTTTCTACCCCCTGTCTCTCTCTACCCCTGTCTCTCGCTATCCCCTGTCTTTCTCTATCCCTGTCTCCCTCTATCCCCTGTCTCTCTCTATCCCCTGTCTCTCTCTACCCCTGTCTCTCTCTATCTCCTGTCTCTCTCTATCCCGGTCTGTCTCTATCCCCTGTCTCTCTCTCTCCCCTGTCTCTCTCTATCCCCTGTCTCTCGTTATCCCCTGTCTCTCTCTATCCCTGTCTCTCTCTATCCCCTGTCTCTCTCTATCCCTGTCTCTCTCTATCCCTGTCTCTCTCTACCCCGTGTCTCTCTCTATCCCTGTCTCTCTCTATCCCCTGTCTCTCTCTATCCCTGTCTCTCTCTATCCCTGTCCCCTGTCTCTCTACCCCTGTCTCTCTCTCTCTATCCCCTGTCTCTCTCTATCCCCTGTCTCTCTCTCTCCTCTGTCTCTCTCCCCTGTCTCTCTCTATCCCCTGTCTCTCGCTATTCCCTGTCTCTCTCTATCCCTGTCTCTCTCTACCCCCTGTCTCTCTCTTCCCCTGTCTCTCTCTATCCCCTGTCTCTCTCTACCCCTGTCTCTCGCTATCCCTGTCTTTCTCTATCCCTGTCTCTCTCTATCCCCTGTCTCTCTCTATCCCCTGTCTCTCTCTACCCCTGTCTCTCTCTATCTCCTGTCTCTCTCTATCCCTGTCTGTCTCTATCCCCTGTCTCTCTCTCTCCCCTGTCTCTCTCTATCCCTTGTCTCTCTCTACCCCCTGTCTCTCTCTATCCCTGTCTCTCTCTATCCCCTGTCTCTCTCTATCCCCCTGTCTGTCTCTCTCTATCCCTGTCTCTCTCTATCCCTGTCTCTCTCTATCCCTGTCTCTCTCTAACCCCTGTCTCTCCCTATCCCCTGACTCTCTCTATCCCTGTCTCTCTCTATCCCCTGTCTCTGTCTCTCTCTATCCCTGTCTCTCTCTATCCCCTGTCTCTCTCTATCCTCTGTCTCTCCCTGTCTATCCCTGTCTGTCTCTCTCTATCCCTGTCTCTCTCTATCCCTGTCTCTCTCTATCCCTGTCTCTCTCTATCCCTGTCTCTCTCTACCCCGTGTCTCTCTCTATCCCTGTCTCTCTCTATCCCCTGTCTCTCTCTTTCCCTGTCTCTCTCTATCCCTGTCTCTCTCTACCCCTGTCTCTCTCTATCCCTGTCTCTCTCTACCCCTGTCTCTCTCTATCCCTGTCTCTCTCTATCCCCTGTCTCTCTCTACCCCCTGTCTCTCTCTATCCCCTCTGTTTCTCTCTTCCCCTGCCCTGTCTCTCTCTATCCCCTGTCTCTTGTCTATCCCCCCTGTCTCTCTCTATCCCTGTCTGTCTCTATCCCCTGTCTCTGTCTCTTCCCCTGTCTCTCTCTTCCCTGTCTCTCTCTACTCCCTGTCTCTTTCTACCCCCTGTCTCTCTCTACCCCTGTCTCTCGCTATCCCCTGTCTTTCTCTATCCCTGTCTCCCTCTATCCCCTGTCTCTCTCTATCCCCTGTCTCTCTCTACCCCTGTCTCTCTCTATCCCTGTCTCTCTCTATCCCTGTCTCTCTCTATCCCCTGTCTCTCTCTATCCCCTGTCTCTCTCTCCCCCTGTCTCTCTCTACCCATTGTCTCTCTCCCCTGTCTCTCTCTATCCCCTGTCTCTCTCTATCCCCTGTCTCTCTCTATCCCTGTCTCTCTCTACTGTCCCTGTCTCTCTCTCTCCCCCTGTCTCTCTCTATCCCCTGTCTCTCTCTACTCCCTGTCTCTTTCT
This sequence comes from Oncorhynchus tshawytscha, assembly GCF_018296145.1. NCBI lineage: Eukaryota > Metazoa > Chordata > Actinopteri > Salmoniformes > Salmonidae > Oncorhynchus > Oncorhynchus tshawytscha. The sequence goes on from NC_056440.1 coordinate 61,696,012, forward strand.
ATCCCCTGTCTCTTTCTATCCCCTCTCTTTCTACCCCCTGTCTCTCTCTACCCCCCCCTGTCTCTCTCTATCCCTGTCTCTCTCTACCCCATCTCTCTCTATCCCTGTCTCTCTCTATCCTGTCTCTCTCTACCCCTGTCTCTCTCTACCCCTGTCTCTCAATCTGTCCCCTGTCTCTCTCTACCACTGTCTCTCTCTCTATCCCCTGTCTCTCTCTACCACCGTTTCTCTACCCCCGTCTCTCTCTACCACTGTCTCTCTCTACCCCCGTCTCTCTCTACTCCGTCTCTCTCTATCCCTGTCTCTCTCTATCCCTGTCTCTCTCTACCACTCTCTCTCTACCCCATCTCTCTCTAGCCCCTGTCTCTTTCTACCCCTGTGTCTCTCTATCCCCTGTGTCTCTCTCTATCCCTGTCGTTCTCTCTCTATCCCTGTCTGTCTCTCTCTATCCCTGTCTCTCTCTACCCCCTGTCTCTCTCTACCCCGTCTCTCTCTACCCCATCTCTCTCTATCCCTGTCTCTCTCTACCCCTGTCTCTCTCTACCCCTGTCTCTCTCTACCCCCTGTCTCTCAATACCCCCTGTCTCTCTCTACCACTGTCTCTCTACCCCTGTCTCTCTCTCTCTATCCCCTGTCTCTCTCTACCACCGTTTCTCTACCCCCGTCTCTCTCTACCACTGTCTCTCTCTACCCCCGTCTCTCTCTACTCCGTCTCTCTCTATCCCTGTCTCTCTCTATCCCTGTCTCTCTCTACCACTCTCTCTCTACCCCATCTCTCTCTAGCCCCTGTCTCTTTCTACCCCTGTGTCTCTCTATCCCCTGTATCTCTCTCTATCCCTGTCTGTCTCTCTCTATCCCTGTCTCTCTCTACCCCCTGTCTCTCTCTCTACCTCCTGTCTCTCTCTATCCCTGTCTCTCTCTACCACTCTCTCTCTCTCTACCCCCTGTCTCTCTCAATCCCTGTGTCGTGTGTTTGGCAATGCCGGATTAAGTGATATGACATGCTATTCTATAAAATACTTTCTCCGTAATTAATATTACCTGATTGAGCTAATCATGTAAATGTAATTAATATGAAAGTCGGGGCACCACGAAATAATATTTATAGAGCTGTTATCTTCCAAATAAACTCTTAAAGACCTAGTAATATTTTACATCAATAGCAGTCAATATTAATCGTCACCTTAATTCAGTCTCATCTGAAAGTTGTAAATTCTTGGTTATCTGCACGAACCCTGGCTAACAAGTTGAATCAGCAATACAAAATTGGGTTTAATTATTTATTTTCTAAATACCTAACTAATCACACAGAATTACACATACACATAATTAATCATAACTTGATTACAAATTACGTCATAAAGGAAAATGTCCCTAGCGGGCGGAACAGATATGACAGCTTGTTACACAAAATAAAAGGGCTGGGTTTGAGTGAAAGAGCGGGAAGACTGAGGAACAAAGGGCGAAGCTGTGCTATCGTAAATACAGTATCTTATGCATTCTAAATTACAGCCCATTTGGAAAAGGAAAATGCAATAAATATTTACTCTGAGCTGCGCTTCGGTAGGTTGGTGGTAGATGGAAGGCCCGTGTTGCCCAACCGAGTCCTTTGAAGAATGTCTCTGGTTGTCAATTGGATACGTTGTAGTAACGTCGTTGTGTGGTAGACGGGATACTCTGTCTGTTCCTGCCTAACCTACGTTTGCAGCTGCTATTGCTACCTCAACGGCTAGGAGGTATGACTTCTGTAGTGAATAAGAGTTGAAAGTTCATACCATTCGCAACCAAAGCTCACGCTGATGTTGGCTTCATTCTGTAGTTATTATCTGAACCATTCTGACATCGGACCGTCGTCCTACATCCTCGAAACAGGAAGTTATATTGTCGTCAAGGGCTTATATGGGAAGAGAGAGGAGTGCGTGTTTGAAAAGTTTTATAGCCCATGTCCATTCACAGGGGCGGGCCACTGATTGAGCAGAGCCCTACCTTATGAAAACCCAAATCTCACATTTTAGAAGCTAAAATCACATTTCATCGCATCACAAATAATTTCATATTCAAACATTTAAATTGAACAACAATTCCATGTGAATCTGATAACTCTGATGTGTAGACTTTCCACTGTAGAGTTTATGCCATCTTATCATTGATGAGAATGTCTCAGATGACAACCGAACTGACATCATATTCATTAAGTACCACCGCATATGTTCCATTGGTCGGTTTACCAGAATATAGTTTCCCCCACCTTCTGATGTTCCCAGAATCTCTATGTTAACGAAAGGTTTTGCAAATGTAACATCAGTAGGGTAGAGAGAGGAAAAAGGTGGAAAGAGGTATTTATGACCGTCATAAACCTACCCCCCAGGCCAACGTCATGACACCTGTCTCTCTCTACCCCTGTCTCTCTCTACCCCTGTCTCTTTCTACCCCTGTCTCTCTCTACCACTGTCTCTCTCTACCCCCTGTCTCCCTCTACCCCTGTCTGTCTCTATCCACTGTCTCTCTCTATCCACTGTCTCTCTCTATCCCCTGTCTCTCTCTATCCCTTGTCTCTCTCTATCCCTGTCTGTCTCTATCCACCGTCTCTCTGTCCCCTGTCTCTCTCTATCCCTGTCTCTCTCTATCCACTGTCTCTCTCAACCCCTGTCTCTCTCTATCCCCTGTCTCTCTCTACCACTGTCTCTCTCTATCCCTGTCTCTCTCTACCCTGTCTCTCTCTACCCCTGTCTCTCTCTATCCCCTGTCTCTCTCTATCCCCTGTCTCTCTCTACCCCCTGTCTCTCTCTACCCCCTGTCTCTCTCTATCCCCTGTCTCTCTCTATCCCCTGTCTCTTTCTATCCCTGTCTGTCTCTATCTACTGTCTCTCTTTCCCTTGTCTCTCTCTATCCCTGTCTCTCTCTATCCACTGTCTCTCTCAACCCCTGTCTCTCTCTATCCCCTGTCTCTCTCTACCCCTGTCTCTCTCTACCACTGTCTCTCTTTATCCCCTGTCTCTCTCTACCCCTGTCTCTCTCTACCCCTGTCTCTCTCTACCACTGTCTCTCTCTATCCCCTGTCTCTCTACCCCTGTCTCTCTCTACCCCGTCTCTCTCTATCCCCTGTCTCTCTCTTTCCCCTGTCTCTCTCTCTATCCCCCCTCTCCCCCCTCCTTTCTCTCTCACATTCTCTCGCTCCCTCTAATTCTCTCTTTCTCATGATGATATCCCTCACAGACCCATCCCCCATCATCCTTGTTTTATACCCCTCTCTGTTAAGAGAACTAACATGTAATAGAATCCAGTTGTGTGACGGAGGATGATAAGGTTGTTGATGAAGACAGAGATGTAGAGGAGAATATATGTCAACCTTGGAGCCAGATGTCCTCAACACAGGAGTAGCCATTGAAGCGTGTGCACTGTAAATACATAAATGTCTCTCATGCACATAAAGCATATGCCTTTCTCTAGCCATGGAGGATCAGGAAGAGCTGAGCGTTCATGAAACCTATGATAGGAATAATCCAAAGCTTCGTTGTGATTTCATTCCACCTTTTCCCTCAAAGTCTCTGTCTAAATTCAGTCCACCCTTCCATCCTCCCTCTCTCCCGCCCCCCTCTCTTCCCCTGCCCTCCCCTCTCTCAGGGCCGGCTGTGAGGGTGTGCTGGTGTTGGCGGGCGGCAGTTCCTCATTGTGGTGTGCTGTGTGCTGTGTGCTGTATGCGCGGTGATAAGACACAGGGAGAGGAGCCAGCGTGCCGACATATCCCTGCCACTGCGGTTATCAGCCGCCGCAGCTGTGTCTGAGCCCTGCGACATCTGCTCCCTCACAGGAAGCCTGCGCCGCGTCTCATAACCCCTCACACACACACACACACACACACACACACACACACACACACACACACACACACACACACACACACACACACACACACACACACACACACACACACACACACACACACACACACAGACTAACACAGAGACACACACACACACAGACACACACACACAGACTAACACAGACACACAAAGACACACACACACAAAGAAAATATCACAAGGCCATTATCATTATGATGCCTGAACGGTACCCCCCCAATCGGTAAACTACCTGATCAGACAAAGAGTTTTGTTTATAGGGACATTGGTTCCTCCCTGGAACATGAGGCAAGCCTGACGGATGGGGCCAGCGTTTACCTCAGTTCTGCTGGGTTTTTATCAGAGAATTACAGGGGATGCTTATGACTAAGCCTAATTATAGAGTGCTTATCACTGAAATGTCCACAAAGCTCATTACTGCCATGAAATGGGAGCTGCCGCAGGTAATTCACTATGTTGGGTATTAGTCCTCCTCTAAGACGGCGCCCCTTTTAAATATTTAGAGTCTATAAAGTACAGCTTTAATGTCTGATGCTTTTAATGCATTCCTCTGCTACTGGCCTCACTGATTTGTGAAGTTTTTACCTAAAGGTACTACTCCAGTTTTTACACCACTTTAAGAATCAGTTACCAGATTTTCATTTACATTGTTGACAGCGTGTGCTTGAAAACAGTCAAGCGATCCTCTCCTCTCAGTGTTGAAAGAGGGGATTTGAGAAAGGAAGAAAGTATGAGACTAAGATAACAAGGACACTCCCATTTCCTTAGTGTTATACCATATTTCTCCTTTAGCCAGTGATGCTGTTGAGTGTGCTGGTCAGATGGCTAGAAGCTAACAGACAGGAGAGGGATGGGGAAAGGAGGGGACCCCAGTAACCTAACTAACAGCCCTGATAGGGTCAGTAGTGTTTCTCGGGGTCCTGACCTGGGCTTGACAATGAATGAGCCTCGCTCAACCCTCCACCTTCCACCCTCCCCCTACCCTTCCACCCTCCCCCTAGCCCCTCAGAAACACAATAAAGGGAAGTGTGGTCCTCCAATTACCAGGGGAAGCCCAGAGGGAAGTCCCCATCCTCAGGTCCTCACCAGCCTGAACCCCTTTCCCTCCCCTGTCCACTTGGACACGTGCCACTGACTTCTAATGTCTTTACAGTGTAGGGTTTTGACAGCAAACTATGCTTTCAGTAATGAAAACAAGTTGGGGTCTGCTTTGACCTTGAAAATCAAATGACAATTTCTTTTTATACGTTTCACCATAGTTACAGGAGCTACAGTAGGAAGCTAATTTCCATGTCTTGTCTGGAGCGTGTGGCGCTAACTCAACGCAACCTGATTACACATCAATCACTCCAACGTAATGAGGAGAAGTGACAGCAGGAGTTTCTCCACAATCACTCGTCACTGTAGCGCGCTGCCAACAGAGGCACAGCCTGTAGTACTTCACATAACACAGAAAAGGATCACCACCTACCTTGGTTGGCTGTGCGGTGGCTCCTGGTTGCCAGGTTGGGGTTGCCAGATTCCAGCCTGTGAGGGTTCCGTCTGCACAGCGTCCCCCTGTGACTGGTCAGCATCACCGTGGGAACCCTGGGAGGAGCGGTCAAATTGGCCGAGGTGGAGGCTGAGGTTGAGGCTCTCCGTAGGTCAGACCTCCTCTGCCGCTCCAGGTGGACCTCGGCGGCCATACTCTGCATCCCCCCTCCCCACAGCAGTAATCCACAACGTTGTCCTGTCCTCTGTGTGTTTCTAGAACTCTCGGCTGGACAGGGGACACACTAAACCACACAAGTAACTTTCTCTGTGTGTAGACCGGAGGGTTGATGTCCTTTCTCCTGTGTGCTTAGGGTGCTTACCGACTGACAGACTGACTGACTGACTGACTAACCCACTGACTGACTGACTCATCCAGGCCTGGGGAGATCACAGAGTGAGTCCTCTTGCTCTCATGATTAGAACATGAGCCCAGCACAGCCAGATCACATGGCTGCCAGACAGAGAGATGTCTTTTTGTACTCGACTTCTTCTTCCTCCCACTCGAACAAGACTTTCTTTAAAGTTCCCCTTCCTTTTTACTTTATGCAGCTAACAGCCTTCAAATGACTCTTCCTTTACCTCGTACTTTCTTCCCGTCCACGACACGTCACCTCAGATGGATCGCGGCGCCACCAGACTTGTGTAATTATCTGTGTCCGATACTCTTTCTCTCCACCCAGTAGTCTCTCTCTCCCCTTCTCTTTCTCCGACTCACTCAACAGGAGTGTGTGAGGTAACAGTGTGTGTGTGTGTGAGTGGCAGGGGGAGGTCAGCTAGCCTCGTGGCTCCTCGTTTCCTCGTTGTTCCGGCTGAGGGGCAGTGCACTGGCCTGAACCCTCCTCTAGTCCACACAGTGAAAGCAGAGCAGTGGCGCCCGTGTGAGCCAGGACTGAGTGCAACTGTAACAGTGTGGGTGTGTGTGTCCTGACCCCGCCGTGTGAAAGGGGTGGTTCCCCAGGGGAAGGTAAACAGTGCTGCTGGGTTGTGATAGCGGTAGACACCAGGCCTCGGCCTCCGTTGGGGCTTCCTCTGGCAGGAACCAGCTGTGTCTGTGGCCAGGCCGGGCAGCGCTGTCTTCCCTTTCCCTCCGGACACAGACAGGGCTCCTCCTGTTCCTAACATTTCCTCCCTACACCCTTCACTCCACCTCTCCTTCCCTCCGCCCAGCCAGCCCTACCCCCAACTTTGAACCCTATGGATAGCTCTGCTCCCCTGACGCTGTCCTTAGGGGTGTTGTTTCACCCCCTGGTTAGATACCGAGGGTCCTGTCCTCCCTTACTGTGGTTCTGTCAGTCCAGACGTCAAGTGTCCCCCTGCCCTGGCCTCTCAGCTCTGGTGTCCCAGTGGTGTGTGTGTGTGTGTTTGTGTGTGTGTGTGTGTGCGTGTGTGTGTGTGCGTGTGTGCGTGCGTGCATGTGTGTGTACGCTCCAGCAGGGCCGGGTGAGGTAAAATCAGTAACAGGGGTTCCTCTGTGAAATGACAGAGAGGGTACAGCTGGGACCCCTCTGACCCACAGAGCAGATCACACGGGGTGTTGTAGTTGGGACAGAAGTGAGAGGGGATGTGAGCACACAGATGTGCCGTCCATCTGTCTGTCAGAGTGAAACCAGCACACAGATGGTGGACAGCAGAGTGGATGTGAGAGTAACGGGTGTGTGGGGTGAAGGGCAGTGTTCAATCATGTGACACATTTGGGACTTTGGAAACTATGAAATTATAGCTTGACAGTCGGTTGGTTTCATTTCCTTTTTGTATTCTAGGTGCTCTCTATGCTAGAGAGCCTTCCCTGACTCAACTGTGCACTAAGATTGAAGATTATTTTGGGTAAAAATACAGCATCAAAAATCATTTGTTAGAATATTCAAGCTTCTCCCAATGACATCATCCAATCTAATGGAATCTGCCTCCATGTAGTATTCAGTGGAATGAATACGTGTACCGAAGTTGGAATTGTTTCTTGCTTATATGTACTGTATGTAGGTGTGTCCAGCATTTCTCCCTCCTAAACCTCTCATCATACTGACCCTGTCCATGGCTACATGGTGCAGCGAGTTAACATGTGAAGACCAAAGGAAATCGCTGAGTAATAGTATGTCCTCAAATCAAACCCTGGGATTGCCTTCTGAGAAGGAGAAGATGGCCCCAATTGGATTAGTGTGTATGTGCATGCTCCTGTGTGTTAGGCTGAGGAGGCCCCTGGCTGCCTCACCTACTCTCAGATGTTGGCAGGTATAAAATATTTTTTTGGGGGGGAGTGAGATAATGATTCCCACATAATCACTTTGGCCCAGTTCTGGCCCTGGCAGGTGCTATCGTGACCGAGCGGTGCTTTCTCTCCACAGATAAGGTCATGGGACTGGGGAGGGGACCGGAGCGAGGAGATGGTGGTGCGCTGCGTGGAGCGTTGGGCGAGCGGCTAGTCTGGCCTTATCTTCCGCAGCGGCTGTTGCTCGCAGCTCACAGATGTAGCAGGCTAGACTAGCCGTGTCAGAGAGATCCTTCTATCAGCGACACGCAGGCCTCTCTCCCCAAATTAAAACACAGCAGGAGGACGGACAAGCCCTAATTATCACTTTACCCATGAATCATCAGAAGGGTAAAGTAGGACTTTTGATAACAAATCTGGTGGAAAGTCATTAAATATACCAGCCTTATTTCAGATGAAAGATTCTTTCTTTCTATTTTTGTTTACATTTCCCTTCTCATTTTCTGAAACCGGAATTGTGGTCTCATCTCTGGTAATGCGTGCTCATCCTCAAAAATCTGTCCTGTCGCTTTAAAAACAGGCAGAGAGGGGCCCTCCTGAGTGGCGCAGTAGTCTAAGGCGCCACTACAGAGCTGGGTTCAATCCCGGGCTGTGTCGCAGCCGGCTGCGACCGGGAGACCCATGGGGCGGCGCACAATTGGCCCAGCGTCGCCCGGGTTAGGGCAGGGTTTGGCCGGCCGGGATGTCCTTGTCCCATCACGCTCTAGCGACTTATTGTGGCGGGCAGGGCGCATGCACGCTGACTTTGGCCACCAGCAAGAAGTGTGTCAAGAAGCAGTGCTGCTTGGCAGGGTTGTGTTTCGGAGGACGCATGGCTCTCGACCTTAGCCTCTCCCAAGTCCATAAGGGAGTTGCAGCGATGGGACAAGACTGTAACTAACAATTGGGGAGAAAATGGGGTAAAATAAAATATAGACAAGCCGAGAGGAACTTTTCACCTTTTGCATCAGGAGAAAGTCTAACAAGCCTCATGACTGCAGGGAGAGAGAGAGATAAAGAGAGAGGGAAGCAGCCAGATGGTGGAAAGACCTCCTGCCAGACACCTGGTCACTTCAGAGTGGATGAACCGCTCACCTTTACCAAGTCCTTACTTGGGTTTTTCCTGCCGCAGGTACACACTGTACGGAACACTGTGGCTGGCTGGGGACTCTGGGAACACTGATTCTGTTTCTGTACTACGTCACGATGTTTGTTTTTAGGTGTTCATATCCGTGACACTGTTGGTGAAAGGTTAGGGATTCCCCAGATTTTTTCCAGGTCCGTATAATGTAAAGCAAAATAATTTTCTCTATTTTATGTTCTCTGTAGGTTTGACAGATGGTGCATATTAGTTCTCGTCAGTTAATTGTCAGCTTGGAGGTATGATTCCACTATGATGGCCTATCTTTCTGTCTTGTACAGTATGGGAGGATATTGTGAGAGTGTTTGTCGGGGACACAGAGAGCGATAGAAAAGGATTTCCCCGTGCTTATAGCCTTGGCAGTGTATATACAGTAGTCTATGGACATCTCCTAAATAGCCCCTCGAAATATGGCAGCTGAGGCTCCACCATCCTCTCTGTGGTGTGTTTATGTGCACCTGCTTGGCACAGACAGCCCCAGAAACCTCCGGATCTTAACCGAACTCTATAAGTTAAACCGTCCCCATCTGTCACAGCGCAGCCCCACACAGATGCATGCTGAGTTTTTTTTTTTACAGCAGACTTGGCGCACGTTCAAGAACTGTCAAAGAGCACCTGCTAAATTAAGCGCGTTCTCATACACACATACCCACTCACCACACAAGCACATGCAGCCACTGATGTATATTTGCAGAGAATGTTATGGTGACCATGTTATTATATGCAAACATACCGTAAATGTTAACATGTTATAGATAACAGATGTTTATCCCATATACTATTTTCTGAGTGACAATTTTCATACAAAAAGCAGCACTACAAGACAAATAGCAATTAAACTGTGATATTGGCATTTACTTATTCTAGCCTACACTCTTAGAAAAAAGGGTTCCAAAGGGGTTCTTCTGCTGTACCCATAGGATAACCCTTTAGGTTCCAGGTAGATCCCTTTTTGGTTCCAGGTAGAACCATTTTGGGTTACATATAGAACCCTCTGTGGACAGGGTTATTCATGGAACCCAAAACAGTTCTACCTGGAACCAACGAGGGTTCTTCAAAGGGTTCTCCTATGGGGACAGCCGAAGAACCGTTTTAGGTTCTAGATGGCACCTTTTTTTCTAAGAGTGTAACGTGCAGAGGAAACATTTCGATTCTATGTTCAGTGTTTTTATGTTGCTCATTATGTCTGTTTGCCATAAACCAAGTGACCCAGTTGGCAAACAACTTCATAGTGTTGCTTTTATAGACAACCTGACACCTAACAATACTGACAACTTCATAGTGTTGCTTTTATAGACAACCTGACATCTAACATGCGGTGGGAGTAAAACCACCACAGGTGTAGTCTCCTATAGTTCCTTCCCCTCTTTTCTCCTCCTTTCTCCCTCTCCCTCTCTCCCTGTCTCTCTCTCCATCACTCTCGAGCACTCCCTCCCTCCCTGCCTCTCATGGCTCATGGCATGCACAGCCGCTGAGCTGCTCTAAATAGGTGCCACCCTGAATAGGAGACAGATGGAAACGAAGGTCCCCCGCTGAGCGGTTCCCCTGCAGCTGTGCTGTGTTCCCAATGCCAGGGAGTGATGACAGCCCACCAAGGGGCACAGAGACACACGGAGACACACGTTCTGAGTGCCATCACGCTCACTCACAATGCCAGGAACGACTGGCAGGGAGGGAGGAGGAGGTAGGTTAACCCCTTGTGAATGTTGACCTGTTTAAAGGTAGCCAATATGAGTAAGACCTTTATACAGGTCAACATTCACAGACGGGATTACCAGGACGTGTACTCCGAGCATGCGCTGATCAACTGGCAAGTGTCTTCACTGACATTTTCAACCTGTCCCTGACCAAGTCTGTAATAACAAAATGTTTCAAGCAGACCACCAAAGTCCCTGTGCCCAAGACCACCAAGCACTAACATATGTAGCCATGAAGTGCTTTGAAATGCTGGTCATGGCTCACATCAACACCATTATCCCAGAAACCCTAGACCCACTCCAATTTGCATACCGCCCCCACAGATCCACAAATGACACAATCTCTATTGCACTCCACACGGCCCTTTCCCACCTGGACGAAAGGAACACCTATGTGAGAACGCTATTCATTGACTACAGCTCAGCATTCAACACCATCGTGCCCTCCAAGCTCATCCATAAGCTATGGACCCTGGGACTTAACACCTCCCTCTGCAACTGGATCCTGGACTTCCAGACGGGCCATCCCCAGGTGGTAAGGGTAGGTAACAACACATCTGCCACACTGATCCTCAACACAGGGGCCCCTCAGGGGTGCGTGCTCAGTCCCTTCTTGTACTCTGTTCACCCATAACTGTATGGCCAAGCACGACTCTGACACCATCATTAAGTTTTCCAACGATCACAATGAGACAGCCTATAGGGAGGTGATCAGAGACCTGGCAGTGTGGTGCAAGGATAAGAAATTTCCCTCAACGTGATCAAGGAGATGATCGTGGACTACAGGAAAAGGAGGGCCGAGCACACCCCCATTCTCATCGACGGGGCTGTGGTGGAGCAGGTTGAGAGCTTCAAGTTCCTTGGTGTCCACATCACCAACAAACTATCGTGGTCCAAACACACCAAGACAGTCGTGAAGAGGGCACGACAATGCATGTTCCCCCTCAGGACACTGAAAATATTTGTCATGGGTCCTCAGATCCTCAAAAAGTTCTACAGCTGCACCATCGAGAGCATCCTGACCGGTTGCATCACCGCCTGATATGGAAACTGCTCGGCCTCTGACCGCAAGACACTACAGAGGGTGGTGTGTACGGACAAATACATCACTGGGGCCAAGCTACCATCTAGGATCTATATACCAGGCGGTGTCAGGAAGGCCCTAAAAAGCCACCCTAGTCATAGACTATTCTCTCTGCTACTGCACGGCCAGCAGTACCGGAGCGCCAACAGTTTCTACCCCCAAGCCATGAGACTTCTGAACAGCTAATGAAATGGCTACCCGGACTATTTGCATTGACCCCCGCCCCACCCCCTTTTTTATACTGCTGCTACTCTCTGTTTATTATCTATGCATAGTCTCTATACCTCCACCTACGTACATGTACATATTACCTCAATTATCTGGACTAACCTGTGCCCCCGTACATTGACTCTGTACGGGTACCCCCTGCATATAGCCCCGCTACTGTTATTTACTGCTGATATTTCATTATTTGTCATTTTTCTATTTTCTTTTTCTATTTTTTCTATTCTTTATTTTTTACTTCATTTTATTTTAGTAAATACTTTCTTAACACTTATTTTTCGTCTAACTGCATTGTTGGTTAAGGGTTTGTAAGTAAGCATTTCACTGTAAGTGTACACCTGTTGTATTCGGGGCATGTAACAAATAACATTTGATTTGATTTGATCCCCGAACGACTCCCTACAGGGACACAGAGGCTTGGGTCGGGCAAGAGAACATTTTGACTACGGCGACCATCACAATGTATACCTGTGAAACAAATGAAACACTTTGTGTAAATGCCACATGAAAATGAAACATGGATACATATATTTACACACCCGTTGTCACATTCATTTATTTGGACTTGGTTGTCATGACATGACCAGACGCTTGAAAGACTTACTTTTGATCATTTTTTCTTACGTGGCTGTCATTAAAAGAGAGAATCTGTCTGTCTGCAGGATATAAACCCACGCTAGTCCTCAGATGTGCTTTTCACAGAGACCAGACCACTTAGACAGGAGAGCAGGACCCAGCTCGGGTGCAGACGGCAGACAATGAGACAGAGAGAAAAGAGACACCCCCAGTCAGAATGTAACTGCAGCCAATTAGGCCGCTAGCCTCTATGACATATTGTGTACCGGCTCCATGAATATTTCATCAGAGGAGACTCTCCATAAAGGTCATTGTAGAATTTCCAAACAGAGAGACACCTGTTTTTATTTTAAAGACAGGGCTGAATGAATTATGCCCTCTCCCTCTTTCTCGTTGCCCAGGTATTAACACTTTCACATTCAGGTTACTGGTATGAAAGTCTTCCCTCAAAGTCTGACAGCCTATTAATTAGGGTTGCGAAGGGAGGGTATATTACTGGAAACCTTCTCATTTTACCAGTAAACTACAAGAATGTTGGTATCTCTCAGGGATTTTATGTAATCTATCAGACATCTAGTGGCCCTTTTGGGTACTTCAGATTATCACAGGTGTCTGTAATCATCTCTGGACCACCGTCTGGCCTTATCACTAGGGTGACCACATGGCCCTTTGTCCCGCAACCAAACAATCATGTCCCTCATTTTCTAAAAGAAATTCTAACACAAGTAATTTACTAAAAAGGTTGATTTGTTCCGTATTTCAGTCAGGCATTCCAACCTGTCAATTTTGCAGCATAGAGGAAGAGGTGAAGCGAGAGGTTTCACTCGCCAAAATCTGTCCAAAATAAGCCCAAATAAGCTTTTTGCCAAAATAAGCCCAAATAAGCTTTTTGCCTGACTCCCATTGTTAGGGTGGAGACATAAGCATCTCGTCATTATATACAGATCTCTGTTTGCAGTCACGGTGCGCTTTTGACAAGATGTATATCATTAGGATGTGGTACTGGTGATGTTAAACACTTCTCCAATCGTTGTTGAGATCTGATATTCTGTGCAGAGCAAGGCTAATGTCATATTGTCAACCAATCACATTTGTCAAATCCTTTCGGTCTAAATTCCAACTGAACATGAACTTCTTATCAAGAGCTACAAAAGTAAGTACACTGAACCAAAATATAATCACTACATGTAAAGTGTTGGTCCCATGTTTAATGAGCTGAAATAAAAGATCCACAAAATGTTCCATACGCACAAAAATATTATATCTCTCAAATCTTGTGCACAAATTAGTTTGCATCCCTGTTAATGAGCATTTCTTCTTTGCCAAGATAATCCATCCACCTGACAGGTGTATCAAGAAGCTGATTAAACGGCATGATCTTTACACAGGTGCACCTTGTGCTGGGGACAATAAAAGGCCACTCTAAAATGTGCAGTTTTGTCATACAACTCTGTCACGCCCTGGTCAAAGTATTTTGTGTTTATCTTTATTTATTTGGTCAGGCCAGGGTGTGGCATGGTTTTTTGTATGTGGTGTGTATATATGGGGGATTGTAGCTAGTGGGGTGTTCTAGATAAGTCTATGGCTGTCTGAAGTGGTTCTCAATCAGAGGCAGGTGTTTATCGTTGTCTCTGATTGGGAACCATATTTAGGCAGCCATATTCTTTGAGTTTGGTGTGGGTGATTGTCCTTAGTGTCCTTGTTCCTGTCTATGTGTTAGGTTACACAAGTATAGGCTGTTTCGGTTTTCGTTACGTTTATTGTTTTTGTAGTGTTTGTTATTGATTCGTGTTTTACGTTCGTTATTAAACATGGATCGCAATCTACACGCTGCATTTTGGTCCGAATCTCCTTCACACCTAGAAAACCGTAACAAACTCAAAGCCACAGATGTTGCAAGTTTTGAGGGAACGTGCAATTGGCTGGCTGACTGCTGGAATGTCTACTAGAGCTGTTGCCAGATAATTTAATGTTCATTTCTCTACCATAAACCACCTCCAACGTTGCTTGGCAGAATTTGGCAGTACGTCCAGCCGGCACCACAACCGCAGACCATGTGTAAGCGTGCCAGTCCAGGACCTCCACATCCGGCATCTTCACCTGCAGGATCGTCTGAGACCAGCCACCCGGACAGCTGATGAAACTGTGGGTTTGCACAACCAAAGAATTTCTGCACAAACTGTCAGAAACCATCTCAGGGATGCTCATCTGCATGCTCATCATCCTCACAAGAGTCTTGACGTGACTGCAGTTCGGCATCGTAACTGACTTCAGTTCTGTGGGCATATGCTCACCTTCAATGGCCACTGGTTCACTGGAGAAGTGTGCTCTTCACGGATGAATCCCGGTTTCAACTGTACCGGGCAGAAGGCAGCCAGCTTGTTTGGCATCGTGTAGGCGAGCAGTTTGCTAATGTTAACGTTGTGAACAGAGTGCCCCATGGTGGCGGTGGGGTTATGGTATGGGCAGGCATAAGCTACGCACCACGAACACAGTTGCATTTTATCAATGACAATTTGAATGCACAGAGATACTGTGACGAGATCGTGAGCTCCATTGTCATGCCATTCATCCGACGCCATCGCCTCATGTTTCTGCATGATAATGCACAACCCCATGTTGCAAGCATCTGTACACAATTCCTGGAAGCTGATGGGATGCTCTGGATCGACTTGTACGACAGCGTGTTTCAGTTCCACCAATATCCAGAAACTGTACACAGCCATTGAAGAGGAGTGGGACAACATTCCACAGGCCACAATCAACAGCCTGATCAACTCAATGTGAAGGAGATGTGTCGCACTGCATGAGGAAAATGGTGGTCACACCAGATACTGACTGGTTTTCTGAAATCCATAGATTAGGGCCTAATGAATTGATTTAAATTGACAGATTTCCTTAAATGAACTGTAACTCAGTAAAACCTTTGAAATTGTTGCATGTTGTGTTTATATTTTTGTTCAGTGTATATAAGTTGATCAAACTGAAAAGATGTAAGGTGATTTTGTCAAACTTGTAAGGCCCTCCATTCTCATTAGTGGCTCACCTGACATATTTGCTGCTACTTCACTCAATCCGGTTTCCAAATTCTCCTTTCTTAATTGTTTTACATTCCTTAATTGTTTTACCAACCAGAAATGTTTCCTTGGCCAAGTATTCCCAGATTTTCAGAAAACAGACACACATTTGATCTGTTTTCTGCATGACCAAATGTTGTCAAGGCAATTGCGTAGCCTATAGGCACGCTTCAATTAGCTTGTACGGTGCAGCGGGAATTTTTTTTTTTTTAAGTAGGCTACACATTTGCCTCCCGCAAATGTCCCGCAAAATTATCCCTTTGTCCCGCATTTGGGTATTTTAAATGTAAAATACATGAAATAATTAAAGAAGATCATTTTAAAATAGAATACAAAGCTGTTAAACATGATCCTAAATACAAATAATCAACTTAGTGAATACCATTGTTGTTTACTATGAGAGTTTCAGCATATAGTGCCTTCGGAAAGTATTCAGACCCCTTGACTTTTCCCACATTTTGTTACGTTACAGCCTTACTCTAAAATGGATTTAAAAAAAGGAAATCCTCAGCAATCTGTAGATTGCAATACCCCAGAGCGGAGAAGCAAAAATAGTTTTTTTGCTATGAGAGTCGAAATTGAGCTCAGGTGCATCCTGTTTCCATGATTTGGAAAGGCACACACCTGTCTATTTAAGGTCCCACAGTTGACAGTGCATGTCAGAGCAAAAAACAATCCTTGAGGTCAAAGGAATTGTCCGCAGAGCTCAGAGACCGGATTGTGTCGAGGCACAGATCTGGGGAAGGGTACCAAAACATTTCTGCAGCATTGAAGGTCCCCAAGAACACAGTGGCCTCCATCATTCTTAAATGGAAGAAGTTTGGAACCACCAAGACTCTTCCTTGAGCTGGCTGTCCGGCCAAACTGAGCAATCAGTGGAGAAGGGCCTTGGTCAGGGAGGTGACCAAGAACCCAATGGTCACTGTGACAGAGCTCTAGAGTTCCTCTGTGGAGACAGGAGAACCTTCCAGAACCATGCTTGATAGCACTCCACCAATCAGGCCTTTATGGTAGAGTGACCAGATGGAAGCTACTCCTCAGTAAAAGGCACATGACAGCCCGCTTACAGTTTGCCATAAGTAACCGAAAGACTCTCAGACCATGAGAAACAAGATTCTCTGGTCTGATGAAACCAAGATTAAACTATTTGGCCTGAATGCCAAGCGTCACATCTGGAGGAAACCTGGCACCATCCCTACTGTGAAGCATGGTGGTGGCAGCATCATGCTGTGGGTATGTTTTTCAGCGGCAGGGACTGGAAGACTAGTCAGAATTGAGGCAAAGATGAATGGAGCAAAGTAGAGAGAGATCCGGGCGCTCAGGACCTCAGACTGGGGCAAAGGTTCATCTTTCAACAGGACAACAACCCTAAGCACACAGCCAAGACAACGCAGGAGTGGCTTCGTGGACAAGTCTCTGAATGTCCCTGAGTGGCCCAGCCAGAGCCCGGACTTTAACCCAATTGAACATCTCTGGAGAGACCTGAAAATAGTTGTGCAGCAATACCCCCCCATCCAACCTGACAGAGCTTGAGAGGATCTGCAGAGAAGAATGGGAGAAACTCTCCAAATACAGGTACCCAAGAAGACTTGAGACTATAATTGCTGCCAAAGGTGCTTCAACAAAGTACTGATTAAAGGGTCTGAATACGTATTTGTTTTTGCTTTGTCATTATGGTGTATTGTTTGTAGATTGACTATTTAATACATTTTAGAATAAGGCTGTAACGTAAGAAAATGCGGAAAAAGTCAAGGTGTCTGAATACTTTCCAAGTGCACTGTTTATCACAGTTTCTAAACCTAGAGGCACAACATTGCGAGACATCCGGGAACTTTGCGATACAGACTGGGCCAGGGTTTGGGCTTTGAGAAGTCATTGAAGTCATTGAAATTCTTCCGTAGTTCTTCATTTTTGCGAAATCTAAAGGCATAACCAAGATTTGAGCTAATGAACATGTTATTACTCCAACCTTGTTAAAGTTTGACACGTTTTCATTTTTGTCAAAAAACAACTTCATATTGAAGGAGTGCCTTTGATTTGATGGCCTGCACATGTGCAGTTTGGCGACTATTAGACCCGATGACATGATTCTATGCATGAGCTTAGCTAGCCAATGTCGCCATGACATCGCCTACAAGTGTGATCGGGGATTTCTATTGGAGAAGCAGTTTTACACCATGCCCAATCCGGGCACAAGTATCTGCGTGCGCCATCGTTCGCAAGTTGATTTTGTCCCCCCACACCAAACTCGATCACGACACGCAGGTTGAAATATCAAAACAAACTCTGAACCAATTATATTAATTTGGTGACAGGTCGAAAAGCATTAAACATTTATGGTAATTTGGCTAGCTAGCTTGCACTTGCTAACTAATTTGTCCTATTTAGCTAGCTTGCTGTTGCTACCTAATTTGTCCTATTTAGCTAGCTTGCTGTTGCTACATAATTTGTCCTGGGATATAAACACTGAGTTCTTTTTTTACCCTAAAATGCACATGGTCCTCTACTCCGACAATTAATCCACACATAAAACAGTCAACCAAATCGTTTCTAGTCATCTCTCCTCCCTCCAGGTTTTTTCTTCTTTGGACTTTATATGGCGATTGGCATCTAACTTTCATAATAAGGTGTATTACCACAACCGACCGACCTCAGTTCATCTTTCAATCGCCCATGTGTGTATAACCAATGAGGAGATGGCACGTGGATATATGCTTCTAGAAACCAATGAGTAGATGGGAGAGGCAGGACTTGCACCGCGTTCAGCGTCACAAATAGCCCTGACTTCTATTTTAAAGCTTGGCAACCCAGATACTGGTTGGCGTGCGCAAGCAGTGTGGGTGCAATGATTGAATAACATGTGTACACTTATTTTGCAACGCTCGAGCACGCAGCATGTTAAACCTGATGATGTGATTCTACGCATGAGCTTAGCTAGCCAACGTCGCCATAACATTGCCTATAAGTGTGATCGGGGATTTCTATTGGAGAAGCATTTTTAGCCTTCATACTGTACTGTCTTTAATAATATCCTTAATATTTATTTTACTACGTCTATGTATTTGTTGTCAATGTTTTGGTGTCAAACTGGTGGTAGTTATGAAGAAAAGTCAATAGTTGGAAGATTTGCTGAGTCTAAATGACCAAAGTTACAATAGATTGCCATAGATTGAATGACCAAAATTACTGAATGGTCTGGTAACTTTGGTAATTTACCGCTAGCATTGCAACCCTACCTTTTGATTCAAGTATTCTAAAAGTATTTTACAAATGACTTTTATCCACTAGGAACTCAGCTGCACCCACAGTAGGAGTTTTCTTAAGGCTACTATTTCTAGTCTTACATACAGTATGTCTATGGAAATATGCTATGTTACTATGTGTTTTCTATTTAACATTATTACCACACATGACAGCCAGTGTTTTAGATTTGTATTGGGACCTCTCTGTGGATATTATTTATAAGCATTACATTTAAATTAGAGGCAATAATACCACATTGGACTACAGTAGTAGGAGTGGTGGTGCGTGTATTTCCTTTGTAGTACCCTCCTCCTCATTAAAAACAGTATTTTAGACATAGAGGTGAGGCTAGGGAGTCCTTTTATTTGATCTGCTTTGCATAATCCAATTCAATCCATCCTTTGTGACGAAAAAAAATCTATTAACTCCCCTTAATTGGCCTGACATTGCGCACATAACTGTAACACTAATCAATACTGAAATAAGAAATGAAGCCAAAGACCATCTCATTGAATTGATTTTTGGAGAGGAGGTCTAAATATTGCAGCGTAGGATATATGAGCCGGAGGTCCATAATGTGCCCTGCACACTGTCTCCTTCTGTGAGAGCCTTGAAGTGGAGCCGACAAGGGCAATTAGAAGGAAGGGGATCCTATCTGTAAACAACAACACTATGAGGAAGGGAGAGATGAGACCTTGATCTCATTAATAACACTATGATAAAGGAGGGGTAAAGTGCTTTAGTTGAAAGGCTTAACAGAGATGAAGCACATTCATTATAGTAAATGGCTTTGTTTCTTATTAAAGTAGTTGCACAGAGGTATGATGGTGAACTATGGGGCCAAAAGACTCCCCTTGCCCAAGTAGTAGCTATATGACAGAAGATTGCATTTCACCATAAACTCCCTCAGCCTTCCCCTTCACATCCATCCTCTCATTCTTTCTATTTTCTCTTCCACTCTTCTCTGTGCCTGCATGATGTGGTGTACTGTCAAGGAAAGAGAGAGAGAGAGAGAGTTCTGTGGGGCCGTCTGCTGTAGCCCCACGGCCAGCCAAGCCGCCAAGCAGGAAGTAGATCTGGGGCTGCTCTCCTCTCCCAGGTCCTGCCTTGTAGAAATGGCCACCTGTTCAAGGGGCTCTCCCTCCTCTCTCTCTCTCCCTCCTCTCTCTCTCCCTCCTCTCTCTCTCTCCCCCTGGCCAGGACCAGCTGTGCCAGGGACCTCCCCGCTCTGCCCGCCCAGCAGAGGACACAAGCTGGGACAACATGCCCCCTATGCCTGGCAGACGGGCAGAGACAGAGACAGACAGGCAGAGACAGGCAGGCAAGCAGGCAGGCAAATCAAGGCACACTATGTACCCAGTGATGAGGTTGTCTCTTGTAGACAAAGGTTAAATCCTAATGGGCTTTAGTATGAGCGGTTAAGTTGACCTCCTCTGCCTGCCTAGTCTGTGCATAGGTTTCATAAACGTTTTGAGATCATGATACTTAGTGTGACAGACAGTATTGAGGAACGGGGGGGTAGGGAATGATTAACAGCAGACAGTAGGGTTAATATACAGTACCTATGTAATCTTCCTGAGGTTCATCTCACATATATGCCTATGCGTTTCTCTTTTCCTCTCCAGGGCAACACTCTGGCACTGTTCCCCGGCTAAGCCTATCAGATGGCCGTGTCTTGGCAGGTGATACTGCACGTGTGACAGCACACTCTGCACGGCAACAATGCCACTTCAGCAGATAATGGTGTCTCCTGGCCTGAAGGAAGTTCACACCTTCTGTCTGGTGCCATCTGCAGAGATGACGGATGGGTGTGAAGAGCAAAACATCTGGACTGAGGATGTGCGGTATGTGACCTGCTGTACAAGTGTTGGGGTCAATTCCATTTACACTCAGTTTACCTCCTGAATTGAAATGGAATTGACTGTAGCTTACTGTAGCATGGAATGATATTGGACCGTTGTGCTGCGAGACCAAACGGGTCCGGGTTTGGGGTCAGAGTATCTCCTGGATGACAGTCCAGTCCAACAGGGTCTCCATGGCTCCTTCCTCCAGTCCCAGTTCCTCTTCTGTCAGGCAGCACTCCAGTGGCAGCTTTGCCCCTCCGGAGCCCCTGCACGGCGCCCCCACTTGTGCCTTTCTGGTTATCAGACCCCTCACAGGCACTCTGATCTGGGTTGCTAAGCGCTGCCCATGTGTTTGTTTGCCTTATCCCCTGTGCCCTGAGCCTAGCCCTGTGAAGGAGGCTGATAAAAAACAACAGCTACAGAGTTGGCAGTGAGAGGAGAGGAAATGTCGCCCAAGGAATCTGAGTGCCCTTCCCTCTGGGGACTTGAAGGGGAACTGTAGAGGGCAAGAGAGTGCAACACACACACAGCACACCCTTTTTTGATGCACATTTAAAGGCATTCCCAGTCCCATCCGCCTTATTCAATTACAGGCAAAAATGAACTAAAAGACAAGTGTTGCTTTTTATTGAGCGCTCTTTCTCCCTCCTTTTCTCTTGTTTTCTATCATGCTCTTTATCTTTTTTTGCCTCTGTATCCCTCTCTCTCTCTTCCTCCCTCTCTCTCTCTTCCTCCCTCTCTCTCTCTTCCTCCCTCTCTCTTTTGGTTCAAAGGGCAGGGGAATGTAGTGATGGCGAGACAGAGAGAGATGCTCAAAGCCCCCCTGGTGAGCCTGTCCTGGGGCTGTGTGCTCTGTGGTCACTCTCTGGGGACCTGGGGCCTGGGGTTGGCCCATGAAAGGGCCCAGTCCATTCTCTGGAGAGGGCACTGTGTTGAAAGAGCCTGGTCCATTCTCTGGGGAGAGAGCACTGTGTTGTGTGTTTTGCACTAGTCTCATCTCTTTGGAGATAAGATCACTTTTATAGGGTTGAAATCTGCAAATCTGTTGGGAAGTAAAGCTTCCCTTTAAAATGTCACCTCTGATTATGTTGGTTTGGCCTGGATGTGCTGCACAGCTCTCTGGAGTTAATTGAAAACGATAACAAAGGAGAGAGGTTGTGAATTGTGTTGTTTTCTAATAGATTCTAACAGGCTTTGACAAAGGGAGGAGGTGGAGGTTGATGAACGGCGGTGACTATGAGTTTTTAAAGTCACATTGCTGTTTGAGAGAGAGAGAGAGAGAGAGAGAGAGAGAGAGAGAGAGAGAGAGAGAGAGAGAGAGAGAGAGAGAGAGAGAGAGAGAGAGAGAGAGAGAGAGAGAGAGAGAGAGAGAGAGAGAGAGAGAGAGAGAGAGAGAGAGAGAGAGAGAGAGAGAGAGAGAGAGAGAGAGAGATAAGCCACCCCGTGGTACGAGGGAAGGTCAGAAAGAGAGAGAGGGATGAGAGATGAGGGGCTGCACATGGTAGAGAGGAAACAAGTAAATAGAAGCAGCTCTAATAGGAATATCAAGCCACTGAAAGGTAAACAGGCTTCTCCAGACTGATACAAAGGGAATGTGGCGGCTTTGAGAGCGCTGGAGTGCTGGCACGCTCCTGTGGCGGCGCGATAACGCCCCTCTGGCTGCCTGCATCCCAGAGATAAGGCAGAGCACTGGCATGTGTCGCCCCTGATCCCAATTTCACAGTCAATATTCATCCAGCCTGACAAACAAGCACCATTTAAGATAAAAAATAAATATAGAATCCTTCTGCTATTACCTCCTGTTTATTAATCTCCCAGCATCCACTGCCTTTTAAACAGCGGTAAACACCCCCCCTGTCTCCCCCCCAGCCTCATACCCCCTCTCCTCCCCCTGTCTCCCCCTGCCTCACACCCCCTCTCCTCCCCCTGTCTCCCCCAGCCTCATACCCCCTCTCCTCCCCCTGTCTCCCCCCAGCCTCATACCCCCTCTCCTCCCCCTGTCTCCCCTTGCCTCACACCCCTCTCCTCCCCCTGTCTCCCCCAGCCTCATACCCCCTCTCCTCCCCCTGTCTCCCCCCAGCCTCATACCCCCTCTCCTCCCCCTGTCTCCCCCTGCCTCACACCCCCTCTCCTCCCCCTGTCTCCCCCAGCCTCATACCCCCTCTCCTCCCCCTGTCTCCCCCAGCCTCATACCCCCTCTCCTCCCCCTGTCTCCCCCAGCCTCATACCCCCTCTCCTCCCCCTGTCTCCCCCAGCCTCATACCCCCTCTCCTCCCCCTGTCCCCCCAGCCTCATACCCCCTCTCCTCCCCCTGTCTCCCCCCAGCCTCATACCCCCTCTCTCCCCCCCTGTCTCCCCCAGCCTCATACCCCCTCTCCTCCCCCTGTCTCCCCCCAGCCTCATACCCCCTCTCCTCCCGCTGTCTCCCCTCCAGCCTCATACCCCCTCTCCTCCCCCTGTCTCCCCTCCAGCCTCATACCCCCTCTCCTCCCCTGTCTCCCCTCCAGCCTCATACCCCCTCTCCTCCCCCTGTCTCTCCCCCAGCCTCATACCCCCTCTCCTCCCCCTGTCTCCCCTCCAGCCTCATACCCCCTCTCCTCCCCCTGTCTCCCCTCCAGCCTCCTACCCCCTCTCCTCCCCCTGTCTCCCCTCCAGCCTCATACCCCTTCTCCTCCCCCTGTCTCCCCTCCAGCCTCATACCCCCTCTCCACCCCTGTCTCCCCCCCAGCCTCATACCCCCTCTCCTCCCCCTGTCTCCCCTCCAGCCTCATACCCCCTCTCCTCCCCCTGTCTCTCCCCCAGCCTCATACCCCCTCTCCTCCCCCTGTCTCCCCTCCAGCCTCATACCCCCTCTCCTCCCCCTGTCTCCCCTCCAGCCTCCTACCCCCTCTCCTCCCCCTGTCTCCCCTCCAGCCTCATACCCCTTCTCCTCCCCTGTCTCCCCTCCAGCCTCATACCCCCTCTCCACCCCTGTCTCCCCCAGCCTCATACCCCCTCTCCTCCCCCTCTCCTCCCCCTGTCTGCTGAGGGTGCGAGGGGGTTGCTTGTGTACAGTATGTCTCTAAATATATATATATATATATATATATATATGTGTGTGTGTGTGTGTGTGTGTGTGTGTGTGTGTGTGTGTGTGTGTGTGTGTGTGTGTGTGTGCACCAGGGGCAGGCCACAGCTGTTAACCTGAATCCCTCTCTTTCTCTCTCCCTAACATCCCCTCCTCTCTCACCTAGCTCCCCAGGCCTCCTGGCTGCTGATGCTGCTGCTGCTGCCCAGCTGTGTGTGGCCTGCCTGGGCCAGCCTGGCCTCTGATTACTGGCCATCTGCAGCAGCAGGAGCCACCCTGAGGACAGACAGCTCTCTAACCCCTGCCTGAAGGCCAGCTCATCTCTGTGGCTGAGGTGAGCTAAACCTATTCATTGTGCTGATTCTCTCGATCCCAGGCTCACTCTTGGAGAGGGAGGGAGGGATCTAAAATGGTTCAGGATAGTTGCAGTTCTTTTCGTATTATAGAACTGTGTGAGTCTATAAGGTTAACAGAAGCCGAGTACAAACTGCTTTTTCCCCATACCTTGACAAAAGAATCTCCCAAGCTCTGATTTTGTTTTATGATGATCCAGAAGAGTGCTGGCATGGCATTAGCTGCCTCCAGCTGTAGCTGGCAGCAAGTTAGTCAGCTGTGGCAGTAGCTGAGAGGATCTGTGGTGGAGGTGGTGGTATGGACTGCTAAGGCTAGCAGGCTAGCCGCACTCGGCCCAGTCCTTTCCTGCTCTGCCTGGCTCAGACCTGCCCGGCCAGCTGGCCATATCTCTTTAAATCTGTCCAGGGCTGAGCCACGCTCTTATTGAGATTACTGCACACTCTCCGCACCTCCACAGATGGGAGGAACGGCCTGCCAGCTGGCAGAGGAACACCCACAATCCTCTACTGGCTCTTGGCCAGGAGGCCTGCCAGCCCTGATGCCCATTCACACTTCTGTTCCCCTTTCTCTCTCTCCCACCCGTGCTCTATCGCTCTCTCCTGCATTCACACCCTTCTCCCAATCTCTCTAACTCTCTTTCTCTCTCTCTATTTTTATCTCTTTAGCCTTCCTGTCTCCCTTTCTCCCCTCTCCTGACTTTTTCTTTCTACATTGCGCTCCCTTCTCTTCTTTACTGTCACACACACACACACACACACACACACACACACACACACACACACACACACACACACACACACACACACACACACACACACACACACACACACACACATGGACTGTCTGAACCCTGGTGATGAAGAGAGGGAGATGGAGAGGGGGTTATTGAAAGGTGTCACATGTGCTGATGTGATAAAGGTGCCAGGTAGAGATAGCCAAGCATCCTTCGTCACTATGGAGCCAAGTACAGCCTGTCCTCTTGAGTTAAAACAGGAACACACACGCACTCGCACACAAGTACACACACACACACACACACACACGCACACACACACACACACACACACACACACACACGCACACACACAAATACACATACATACAAATGCCCACATACATGCGTATAATCTACAAGTTCATTATCCATCTGTGGAATGATAAGAGCTAGATTTCTTAAAATAGCCATGCTATTGAGCTCTGGATACTACTTCCCTGTAGTAGAAACAGGAACCAGGGAGAATACATAACTTAACCAATCAGAATGAACCTGAACTTAAAATGAACCAACCTGAACTTAATTAACCCTATCCTAAACCTTACTCCTTAACTTAACCAATCGCAATTAATGCCTGAACTGATAACCAATCGGAATGAATGCCTGAACTAAACCCTTTGTGTTATAACCCTATCCCAAACCTTGACCCAGTCAGAGTGAATGCCTTAACCGT
Organism: Oncorhynchus tshawytscha; assembly: GCF_018296145.1. Taxonomy (NCBI): domain Eukaryota; kingdom Metazoa; phylum Chordata; class Actinopteri; order Salmoniformes; family Salmonidae; genus Oncorhynchus; species Oncorhynchus tshawytscha. The sequence continues at coordinate 61,721,409 of NC_056440.1, forward strand.
AGAGTTGTTTCTGTGAGCCTAAATCGTCTGGAGCTCATGTGGGAGGAGAGCTGTGTGTCTAAATACAGGACGTCGGGAGAGGAAGTCAGTTTACTAGTCAAAAATAGACGTTTGTCCAAGGACGTCAAGACGCGAGACTGTGAGATCTTGTTGACACTCAAACTCAATGTACTAGTGGTGACTAACGTGTCAACAGGATGTGAGTACAGTTCCACAGTCACTCATTCAGCCAAATAATGTCTGCCGTGTTGATCTACTTAACCATAAACAAGTGTTAAGGATGTGGATAAATGTGTAGAATAAATCCCTTTCTCCATCTACGTACCAACACTGTTCATATACCTCTATGGATCAGTAGCCTCCTCCTGGAAAGTTGAAGATGTATTCAAACTTTTCTCCCTGCAGCCCACCTGCTCAGCGGTGAGATCGTTATGGTGGGAACGGGCGGTGCCAGATTACTGTGACCTGCAGCCCCCCTCCAGATGGACACTCTCCCAGCTGGCTAACTCCTTTTAAGGAGCTTCAATATTACCATGCCACTCTTTGGTTAGGTTATACACACACAGGGATGTACACACAATACGCACACGCACACGCACACACACACACACACACACACACACACACACACACACACACACACACACACACACACACACACACACACACACACACACACACACACACACACACACACACACACACACACACGCACGCACGCACATTCCTTTGTGCCTATCTCTTTTGCCATCTCAGAGGAGGCAGTAGGGAGGAGAGGGGGCAGTGCGTGAGGGGGAGCTGCAGCAGTAGACAGCTGGAGGGGGAGCAGGAGGTGAACATTTCACTAGAGGAATGTGTGTGTAGCTGTACCTTCAACAGCAGGAGTGTTAATGAAGCGGCCCACACACAACCCACCCACTCATTTACCCCTCACATCGTCTCTGCCAGCCACCCACCCTGCCAACCGGCTCTGTCACTCTGACTCACTCCCTGCTATGTGTCTCAGAGCTGGCTGTGCTACAGGCAGGCAGATAGTGTAGCCCCTTGGAATGTTATTCATATAATGAATAAACATTATTTCAAAAAAATATTCTGAGAATCCGGTGTTTCTATGTCAAACAGTTTTGTTATATTTCAGTCATATATATTTCAGTCCTGTATATAAAGTGTAATATTGAGATGTAAACTCTATATCTGACATGGTACAGAGGTCTTCTTTTTTTCAAGCCCATAACCATGTGTGTGAGGTGTATACTTTTGTTTCAAAGTAGATTTGTTTAAGACTACCAAGGAACACTCTGTGTGACCCTGATTTAGCCCACTGCAGTAAAAGGTTAATGGGTAAAAGTGCCCACAGGCAAAATAACTGTCAAGATTCAACCTCTGTGGTTGATTCATACAAAGGGCTCGATAATTGAAATGAAGCAAGTGTGTTTTTGTCCCAGAGAGATGGAGCTGGAGGTTCAACTTGACATGCTGCAACTCTCGAGATGAAGAGAAACACAGATATACAAAGGCCTCGAATCCTCAGTGAAACACAAAATGCTGTGACAAAAGCGAAATAATCCGATTGTGTCCCATAAATAGAAAGCGTTAGCCAGGGAATAACAGCTGCCCTTTCCATTTCTCCTCTGCACCTCAGTAAAGTCTCAGATGAGACCGGTGACGGAACGTCTGCATGGTGACCGACCGCGGTGCTGCATGGTCCAATGCTAGCGGACCTCCTCAGAGGAGCGGTTTACAGTGTGAGCGCATCCAGTGCGGGCACAGCGAGCACCATGAAGCTGACGGGTGATGTGGGAGATTTATTGGTGTGCCCACCCTCCACCCTTAATGTTTTATAGCCATTCTCTGGTTTGGCGGCCACGGGTAATCTACTACCATAGACTGTCGTCATGACCGGGGGAAGCTGACTGGTTGGAAAGCGAAAAAGAGAAATGACATCATGGAACACGACTGGTTGGAAAGCAACACATTTGTAATGTGTTTCTCTGAAGATCACACGTTTATCAAGGCCCATTGAAACGGATGCACTGTATTTGCTATAATAGTCTATAGTGTGATGTAGTGGGTGTTTGTCGCTATTTAAAGCATTGTTGCAATTCATAACATATTGTGTCATGTTGTCAAAATGTCTTCATGCTGAAGCCATCAAACGAAGGCCCATCAAACGAAGACCCCACCCCCCCATCCAGTAAGTCCCCTGCCCTGCATATAGTTACTACTACATATAACCTCTACACATGTTATGGTACAGTGCTCTATTTGAATGTATCCCACCCAGACCTCAAACGGTGGGATAGTTCATGCTGTGCTAGTAGACATCTCTGCAGCGGTGGATACTGCGGATACACACAGGCGATTTTCCAAGTCACATGGCTCCTTCATTTGTGGAGGAGTGTGTACGACCGGTGCTTAAGTACTGCTTTACATATGGGATAACTGGCAAGTCATTTAGTATATTAGAAATATTCCAAATGTGGTTTAATGAACGATGTTCAATCCAGTTTAGTGCATCCTCTTGATTCCCCTCATTCCACCTCTTAACTCTACACAGTACTCTGTGGATGTCTTCACACCGCGTCACTTGGAAATGGTTTAGTTGACGTCTCCCCTCTCTCTCTCCCCTCTCTCTCTCCCCTCTCCCCCCATGTTTGCTGGAGCTGGGGCTCTGAAGGCTGGCAGTCGATGGCGTGAATCCAGATGGCAGCCACAAGGCAGGCGGCGCGGCACAGCGCGAGGAGGGGAGCACACACACACCACACACACTCTGCTTAATGAACACCCATGCATTATTCATCACACACACTCGCACACGGAGGGCACAGACACAGCTCCTGTCAGGAACAGAAGGCAGTGCGACTACGTTTTATGATTATTTTGTCGTTTTTTTCCCCCTACTTGGTTGTAAAGTACACCAGGTGGAACTCTCCCTCTCTCACCTCCCCTGGCTTCGCCCCTCTTCAGCTCATGAATAGTGTTTGTGTGTGTGTGTGTTTTAGGCTTCAGGAGGGCCAGGGTTATTATCTGGAGCTCACACTGAGAAACACCCATATGGGGTTTATCACACTGCTCCTCTCAGGTCTCCCTGGGTCTTTAAGAAACAGATTCCATTGTGTCATCTTTATGAATAAATTATAATATAATATAGTGTCCGGGGTGTTGGGGTGTGATGTTTTGGTTTGATGGTGTTGGAGACAAAAGCAGCACTTGATACTCGCGTTAGATTGGATGAGGAATGGTTGTGTTTGAAGCTCTCCCATCCCCAGATCGAGAGGAGGAGCATTGGGCGTCCCCTGACAGACAGAACTGGTCCCTGCTGTGTGCTAGAGGATCCATCAGGCCTGGTGACACGGCCCCATAATCTCCTGCTGATCTGAGAGAGAGACACAGACGGATGCGCAGATAAAGGCCCCTATGTCTGTGTGACGGGCAGCCTGGAGAGAGGGAGGAAGGGAGGGAGGGATGGAGGGAAGAGGAGGAGTGACGGTACTGTGTTAAAGGTCGTCAGGCTCCCCTGTGAGGTTGAGTGGTATTTGAACCCCCTCATCTGGCTACCTGCAGGGCTGATGTCTCACCCCTAGCCTAAGCCCTGTGTGTGTCTGTGTGCAGCATTTGTCTGTGTGCGTGTGTCCTTGTGGGCGTGCGTGAGTGAATGTGTGTGATTGAGTGAGTGTGAGTGAGTGTGAGTGTGTGCGCGCGTGTGTGTGTGTGTGTGTGTAGTGACGGCGTATGGAGAGCAGGAATGGGTTTAATTGTGTGTGGCGGAATGCTGACAACCTTAGGATCAGGTGGCCTGCAGAGTGTCTGGGGCTCTGGGAAAGAGGAGGAGGGGGGGGGGCACTGGGACTCACAATGGAGACAGGTGGATGTGAAAAGGCCAGCGAGCAGCGAGGGATTTCGCCTGAATGAGCTAATGAGAAAATGAAGCTCGTGCCTCTCTCTCTCTCTTCCCATCTCTCTCTCCGTGCGTGCGTATGTGTGCGAGTACGTATATACCCACTCTAAGGGGTGAATTTAAGTATCTTGTCGGTTATTTTGACACCATTACATTCGGAGCACCACACAGAGACAGTGTGATGTGCATGCCTACATCAATTCGTAAAATAGCTTTTAACCAACACTACATCCCTCTTTCCAAAAGTACCTCTAAAAGCATTCCAACAACCCCTTAAACTTGTAGAAAGTGATTCCATCCATGTAGAGGCCCATATGTCTTTGAGGGACTGACAGTTACAAGCAAAGGCTTTTGTTGCAAATAAGGCAATGGAAAATGCCAGTACTCAAGAAGTCCATCTCCAAGAAAACCAGCTGTACTGAATTGATGAACCGCGAGAGTGTCCTGTCTGTGAATACCTATGTGGTACTGGCATCTACATTGTTATTTTACCTACAGTCATAATACTGCTTAGATTCTATGACATAAGTATTGCTTTAAAAAAAAAATCTATATTAAATGTATGTCATCTATGGTATTTAAAAAAATATATGGAAATTGTCAGTTTATTGCTACATATAAATCATCAAATCAATTCAAATAATATTTGTTGCAGAGACATATTTTGCAGATGTTATCGCAGGTGCAGGTAAATCCTGGTGTTTCTAGATCCAACAGTGCAGTAATAGCTAACAAAACACACAATACACACAAATCCCAAAAAGAAAAAGAAAGAAATGAAGAGATATCAGAATGATATATGTGAAGGATGGTGTGTATAGACAGTATAGGAATGGAAAACGTCTGTACAGTGGTAGTTATTGTGAATGAGCCTGGACTAGAATACGGTATTTACATGAAGTGGGTAAAACAGTATGTAAACATTATTCAAGTGATCCGTGTTCAATGACTATGTATAGTACATAGATAGGGCAGCAGTCTCTAAGGTGCAGGGAGTACCGGGTGGTAGCCGGCAGGTAACAGTGACTAAGTTCAGAGCAGGGTACTGGGCGGAGGCTGGCTAGTGGTGACTATTTAACAGTTTGATGGCCTGTTTTTCTCTCGATCCCAGCTTTGATTCACCTGTACTGTCCCCGCCCTCTAGATGGTTGTGGGGTGAACAGGTCGATGCTCAGGTGGCTGAGGGCCTTGATGATCTTCTTGGCCTACCTGGGACAACGGGTGCTGTAGATGTCCTGTAGGGCAGATAGATTACAAAGCCCAGCAGTTGAAGACGGTGCAATTTCCATACTATGCAGTGATACAGCCTGACAGGATGCTCTCATTGGTGCATCTGTAGATGTTTGTGAGGGTCTTAGGTGCCAAGCCGAATGACTTCAGCCTCCTGAGGTTGAAGAGGCGCTGTTGCACTTTCTTCACCACATTGTCTGTGTGGATGGACCATTTCAGGTTGTCAGTGATGTTCATGCCGAGGAACCTAAAGATTTTCACCTTCTCCACTGTGGCCCCATTGATGTGGATGGGGGTGTGCTCTCTCTGTTGTCTCCTGAAGTCCAAGATCAGCTCCTTCGTTTTGTTGACGTTGACAGGGAGGTTATAATCCTGGCAACACTAACCTGTGTTCAAAATGCAGAGTATTTCATAATCCCTTTCTAGAGAAAGGAAAAGTGTTTCTTGTCATAAGGAGCTATTGAGGAGATGGCGCAGGTAATGTTCTGGTCAGATTGTCCTTGGGTATTTGTGTTTTTTTTTTGTCTTTTTATGCGGTATCTCATTCAAATGCACATCAAACTTGGAGAATTAGCTAAGAGGTGCTTTTAGACGCTATAAACACCATCTAACAAAAGCATCCCTGGAGCTCCATTCCTTTCACCTCCATTGCACTCTTCAACGATACCCTTTATATGGCAACAATTACACATGGAGATCAGCTATACAGAGTCTTCCCTGCTCCTGCACTTGGCTGGCAACATGATTTGTCTATTGTCAGAAAACAAGCACCCTGCTATAAATGGGAACACATCATTGTTCTTGATGCATTATTTCTGCGAAAATAAGTGTAACTAATGGGGAGCAGTGTGGGGGAGGGTGGTGGGGGAGGTGCGCAGTAGAGAGGCTGCAGTGTGGGGGAGGAAGGGCATGGGGGGGAGACAACGAGACGATGGAGCCAGGGGAAATTTGAATAAAGTGAGAGAGGAGAGAGCAGGGCCAGTCATTATCACCTGGGCTTAGTCCACATGAGGCGGCCTGCCGAGCCCGACGTGCACAGGGGAGAGCTCATTTTCTTACCCCACTAATCAATAGATCCTTTGTGTGATTGGATACGATTGAGCCGTCAGCGGTAGGCAGGCAGGCTCACGCTGTGGAGACCTGCTGAATTCATCATCAAACTCCCATCAACCCCCCCATCACCAGCTTTCTCTCTCTCACACACACACACACACATGCACATAAGCATCTCCCTCCTCCCTCTCTCCCTCCCTCTCTGCATCATCCTCTCAGGACGAGTCTTTTAAAACACACCAATCTGAGAGGGTCTAGTTGGGACCACTGAGACCTGCTCTACCCTGCTCTCGCTCTCTCTCTCTCTGCTCCACTGTCTCTCTATCTGTCCCTCCCTGCTCTCTGAGTTGAGCCACCGCCACAGTCTGAGGTGAGATAAGATTGTTTTGCCATGCGGTACCAGGGCTGCTATTCTTTTTGTGCAGTCGATTCTTTCATCTGTCTTCAGAGGGATTAATTATAGTGTGTTGTTGGGGTGGAAGGGTGGGAGGGTTGGGGGGTGTAGCTCATCCAGAGCTCCCCACCGTGAACTGAAACGTATTTACAGACACCCCACTGACAAGCAGCCCTACAACCCCTCTCTCTTTCCCTCCATACCCCCCCTGCCACACACACACTCCCACTCTACCTCTCGCAAATCCCAATTACTGCTACCACTGCCCCCTTTTCTCTCTCCCCTCCCACTCCGTCCCTCCTTCCCTCCCCCTCCGCACCCCTCGCCCATCCCACAGCATGCAGACAGCACACATCCAGGTGAGCCCATAGACTTCACACACCGCAGGACCAGTGTGTGGTGGGACCCCTCAGTCTTGAGCCTCTTATTGAGGAGACATTACATTGTGCTATCTCATGGCCTCCCTATCCCCATCCCTCCATCACACCACAGCACAGCACACAGCGCCACCTCAGGCTGCATAGTGGATGTGCACTCACACCAGTTGTCTTTGATGAGTCTCTCAGAAAGGAGTCTTGAGTTACCAGACTTTGCATTTTTTCATTCATCGGGAATGTCAGGAGTGTGACATACGAGATATTTGAAAGTCATTTCAACAATCACTATTTATCAGTGTTGATATTGTGCACTTGTGCCTGCTCATTGATTGCTGGTGGTTACGAGGGCTGTGGACTGGGTTTGAATGGCTGTGTAATTGCAGGGCTCGTGCTCCAGTGTGTGAGGGCTGATGGCTCAGTGTCCTGCTGTGTGGAGTAGAGTCGGCAGGCGGCTGCTCTATTGGCCCAGCCCTGACCCCAGGCCCTGCTCCCTCTCTGGGCCTTTGATGAATGACTAACTACCCAGCAGGGTGGAGGTCTCATGGAGGGCCACGGCTGGTTGGAGGAGGTTTGTTAAAACACTGCAGCGGCTGGACTGGCAGGTGCCCCCTTTAAACACTTGTTAGGAGATGACATGGATATAAAGAGGAAAACATCACAGACAGCAGTCGGCAAAGCCGCACTATGATGATAAATGATATGACATGCCGGCTGAGTGTTTACAATGGAGTTAAAGATATTACGAGGTGTTATTTTATTGCAGTGATTTTAAATGGGGTAATTGGTGCAATAATCCTGAAGGGTGTTATTGAACTGCATGCACTGGGCACATGTAGTCCTTTTGTTATTAGTTTCGTTGGTTTGGTTGAGGATGTATGTATCATTTCTAATCATAAAGTGGAGCCCTCCCAGACATTAAGATTGACTTTGTGTCTGTGTGCTCTCTAACAAAGAGGAAGGGCACAGTGTTTCTGGGTAATGTATTCATTTGAGGGGCTGTGACAACAGCAGTGAGAAATAGAGCCAGAGGACACTAATTGATCAAGTCTATTCTCTCCACCAACAATTCTTTGTGGTTTATGGGAGAAAAAAAATTGCCACAAAGCTGTTTTTCCCCAGAGTTCAGAGGGAATAAGAAAAAAAGCAGAGTTATTAAAATTCATGTGTGCAGCTCGGCTTCGCAGCAGATGTTGGCATAATTAAAGAGAGGAAAAAAGTCTGAAATTAATTTCAGGTTTAATGTAAATTTCAGTGATTGGCAGAGCTGTGCTAATCACCACTCATGTACAAAGAAAATATGCATGCCCCGAGCATGCACACACACTAACACACACACAAACACACACATGCAGCCTCGCACACACACACTTACTGACACGTACACATTACAGTCAACAGACACACAGTCACCAGGTGCACTGACACTGACAGTCGCATTCACAAACACCTACTTGTAAAACAGTGCCATTTTAACACCAGCACTAACCATACAAGCACATAGTATAAAATCAATTCTAAGATAACATGAATCCATATTCTGCTTATTTAAACCCACAGATCCCCAGCGGTGGCCGAATAGGTTGCTTATATATCAGTTCCGTACATAAATAACCATGTTCAGACAAACATGCTATTTTAATTCCCCGTAGCCATCTTCCAATCCTGACATAATGCTGTTCTTTGGCACGGCATGCAAAATGTACACTGAGCATACCAAACATTACGAACACCTTCTACCCTCAGAACAGCCTCAATTCGTCAGGGCATGGACTCTTCTTTAACCTGTCTCCTCCCCTTCATCTACACTGATTGAAGTGGATTGAACAAGTAACATCAATAAGGGATCATAGCTTTCACCTGGTCAGTCTATGTCGTTGTCAGAGCAGTTCCTAATGTTTTGTACACTCAGTGTAAATGTGTGCATATATTAGTGTGTAAATTGTATATTTGTGTGTGTTCCTATACCACCACCCTTCCACACACCTCTCTCCTCAGCTGAGCATCCTCGCACATGTACCCAGTAGTCCCGTTGTCACAGATGGAGACAAACTCCCTCTTGCACCACACACCAGCTGTCCAGGATGCAATTATACTGGGCTGCCCAGATCTGCCGCCCGAGGAAAGGAGGAGGAGGAGGAGAGGAGGAGAAGAGAGGAGGGGGGAGGGGGAGGGAGAAGAGAGTTGTTTTAAAACTAAAACAGAGCTTGCCTGCCTGGGCCATTCATAATTCATAAAGCCTCCTTCCACATAGGAGCTCTGATCATCACAGGAGCAGTAGTAGGGAAGTAGTCCACCCAGGGAGGGAGAAACAGAACAGCCTGGGGATGGATAGAAAGATCCTTCCTGCTACAGTACACACCTGTCCCTTTACCTGAGTTCCTTTCCACTTCACTGGCTCAGCACATATGGAATCCCCACAGACACATACAGCATTAGGTACATACATTATGTCCTGTATGTATGTCCACATAACGTGGTGAGAGAAGAGAAAGCCACACCACACCAGGACTACTGTTTATATACTGGATGTACAAAAAGAAATGGCAATGAGAAACAACACAACGGGGTCATTATTGAACCTGGTTTTGTTTTGTTTTTTCTGTTGTTGATAGAAATGAATTGAATCAGTGTTGTTGAGGGAGAGGAGTGGGGCAGCCTTGTTGTGTGTACGGTACAGTAATTGTCTCCTTCACTGCGGTTGTAGCCCAGTAGCGGTATAGTGGTTGATTACTCCAGCGTGGCCATAACCCTCTGCTGCCCTGAACACGGCTGTCATGCCTCTCACAGTCCCCCCAGCAACCCTGCTCCAAACTCATTCAAGCAAAAGAGAGCAGAGGGCTTGGCGTGTGTGTGTGTGTGTGTGTGTGTGTGTGTGTGTGTGTGTGTGTGTGCGTGTGTGCGTGTGTGCGTGTGTGCGTGTGTGTGTGTGTGTGTGTGTGTGTGCGTGCGCGCGCGTGCGTGCGTGCGTGTACGCGCGTGTGTTTTGGAAGCAGAAAAAATGGCAGCACAATAGAAGTCTCAGCTTCTTGCCTTCAGGGCCTTGACCCCTTCTGCCCATTCTCTCTCCCTCAGCCAATTTCTATTCTACTGTCACAACAAAAGGACAAAGCATTTTTAAATGTTTGAAGTGCTCAATGATGGAACATGAAATAGGCCATCATGTCTAAAACTACTGGAATCTTGGTCCTTTATCTCTATTTCTCTAAAGTTCTAATGAATAAGTCAGACTTGTATTCATTCTCCTCATCACTACCTGGTGGCAGGTAGCCTAGTGGTTAAGAGTGTTGAGCCAGTAACCAAAAGGTTGCTGGTTTGAATCCACGAGCCGGTAAGGGGGAAATATTTGCCGTTCTGCCCTTGAGCAAGGCAGTTAACCCGAACAGCTACTCCTCGGGTGCTGATTAAGTCGATTAAGGCATCGCCCTGCACCTCTCTGATTAAGAGGGGTTGGGTTAAATGTGTAAGTGTGGACACATTTAAGTTGAATGCATTCAGTTGTCCCCCTTTCCTGGTTCAATCAACGTCGCTGTTGAGTGTCTCCTAGTGGTTTTCAGGTCGTAGGTTAAGTGTCAAGAGTGTGTTTGTGTTGTTAGTGGGGCTATAACACGGCCATGGCATGTCAGTGGCACCTTTATCAGAGCGGCTGCCTGCTTCCTTCCAGCAGCTGCTTCCATTCCCTGTTCATGGGAGAGGAAGCAGGTGGCCCGGAGGGTTACAACCAGGGACTGTTTCATTTACGCCAAGGCTTGGGCTAAATCCAGTTGATCCTGCTTCCGTCTGTTAAACTAATGGCTGAGAATCACAGACACAGTGGCTCAGGTTCACATCAGCCTCGCCCACATACCTCCCTCTCTCGCTACAAGACCCCACCACTCGTAAGGTCTACATCTGGAGTCTGCCTGCCCACCTCCACCACCCAAATTAAAATGAGGAGGCCAAAAAGATATTTCCCAATTCACCAGATGTGAGTCATTTAATCTTGTGATTCAAATGAGTTTTGTGTTGTGTGAACAGATGTCCGCACCCCGCCTCCTTTATCAACATTAGCTGATTGGGTTTTAGCATGCAGCTTGCCGCGCCTCTCTCTGCCTCTCAGGTACAGCCACGCTAATCTGGGGCTGTGCAGCTGTGTTGGGAGAGGGGTTAGAGAGAGGTGGAGAGAAGAGGAGGAAAGAGAGAGCGAAAGAGATGTCAGTCCCCATGACCAGCCCTTCACCATGGCAGCGGCCCTCCTGTACACACACACACACACACACACACACACACACACACACACACACACACACACACACACACAACAGGAACTAGCATATGGCACCACGTAAATACAATCACACACACAGTACTAAGATAGCGAAACATGCAGAAAAAACCCACAAACAGCCATATAGTAGGTAATATGTGAGTTTGACTGTATTGTGTGTTGTTTGTGTGTGGGTGGTAGTAAGGACGAGAGTGTGGCAGTGGCCCCATCTCTCCCTCAGATAATCCTTCACTGGCTCCCTGGCCCATGGCGACTCATGCTGGGAACACCTGCAGCAGAGTGAACGTGGGTTTTCTGCTCTAATGGTGTGTGTGTCTGTGTCTGACTGTCTGTTTGTCATGGGGGTCCAGCATGCCACGTCCTCCACCACCTCACACACTGCTCTGCCCCTACGCACTCAGAATAGAGACGTTAGCCAGCTGTATGTGTGTGTGTGTCTGTACAGCGTGTGTGTGTGTGTGTGACTCCTGTGATCCGCCCTATGTAGTGCTGAGCATCTCTAACCTGCGTTTGTCAGGGGGGGGGGCGATGGTGGCGCAGGCGACCAGCCACCGGTGGGTTTGTTTACGCAGCCGCTGCCTTACAACAACGGGCCTCTTTCTGTCAGCACACCTGTTCCCAGTCCCTGACATCACCAGCACACACAGACACTACACAAAGACCACCTCTGGCCCCTGGAGTGGAGGGAGATGGAGGGATAGAGGGAGAGACGGAGGGAGGTAGAGAGATGTCGAGAGAGAGGCGTAGACAGAGGACAGAGGGGGAGAGAGCTGGAGGGAGTGAGGGAGGTAGAAGAGAGGGATTGAAGGGGTGAGAGCGAGAGGCTGGCTGGCAGGGTGCTGTGTCCCTGGTCGCTCTGTGCTGTGCCGTGGCACTCCCCCTTCCCTCCTCTTCCCCGGGAGTTTATCGGATGCGCTCAGCTTCGGAGCTCATTAAAAAGCACCCATTATCCCGACATTTGCACGCATCACATGCAAAACTAATTTACTTGTAAGAAATTAAAAGTTCATTTTAATTGAGCTCGCGCTGCAGTATGCAAATGAGGAGTACATAATGTACATCGATGCGGAGACATCACACCGGAAGAGGACTTAACCCTTCCCTGACTGAGGGAGAAACCGAGCCAATGTTCTGTAAATAAAAAGGTCCGTCTGACGGTCTACACAACCACAATATGGAAAAGGCGCTGTTCATCAAATCTACAATAACATCATCCAGTTGCTTAGCTCTGCTTGATGCCGGAGATCGTCTGAGAGATGGAACTGATATGTCACTGCTAGGCCTCTCTGGTGATTTGACATGCTGAATTAACTTCCACCTCTGTGACTTTATGGTGTTGTGTCTGCCTCCTCAAAGCCTGGCATCATTAAATAAGAACAAAGAAGCCAAAGCAACATGGAATACGTGGAATAGCCTGTTTGTTGATAAGTGGACTATGTCTACTGTCTGAAAAACGGATGCCTTTGACATTCTCTGCTGATTTCCATGACTGAATTTGTTCAGGTCTTTCATTATTTGCAGAAAAGCACATTTTGTTTTAAACGGGAGTATCTCCCCATATGACCGAACTCTTAAATGCCACTTAGTAGTTTACTGTTATACGGATTCATAATGACCCAGTCTTACCAACCATAGCAGGGATGGGCAACTTTCATGGGGATCTGAAGTCATCATGAGGAGCTGAAGTTTCTCGTGCATCTGCGTACCTACATCTGCTGCTAGACTAATTTACCAATCCCTCCCCCAAAAATCTGATATGGGCTAATTGAGTGACTAACAGTGACTGACATAACAAGATAAAAACTGCTGATGCACAACCACATTTAGAAATTTCACCTTGTGTATTCTACTGTTCGAATATGCAACACTAAGTTGAGACCACCACGACAACAAACAAACAAAAACAACATTTGAATGACAGCTAACAATCAGTGTGCATGGATGGGTGAATGTGAAGTGAACTAAGCCATTGAGAATCCCTCGTTTGGCAGTGATGTCCACAGCTCAATAAGCCAGACAGTGTAGTGTAGTGAAACTAGCTTCCTGTAAATCCATAGCCATCCACCGACTAGGGGTCAGGGGTCATGTGGAGAGGTCATGTAGGTGCAGTAAATAAGATGGAGCTGAGCTTTGATCTCCTCTCTGTGCTGACTAATCCCTGGAGGACCTTCCGCCCGAGCCACGGCCCTGACCCTATGACCCCCGCCGACCCCTGTGACCTGCCAATGTAGACAGGGCTTTCGCATTCATACACAGGGCAGAGTCAAAACTGTCAGAATACTATGCTCCGTAGATACCACCCAGTCAATACATGATAAATGAGCTGGAATGGTAACGGCCGATCCTCCCTGAAACCCTGCTCAACTCAATCATTGAGAAACAATGAGAAACACTGCTGGACTTTCTGGTACTACTATATTCATGTTGAACAATCCCCACACATCAAGGTGGCTCTACCTACTCACAGTATTCAACTCATCAGCATGTCTGACTGTGATTGGTGTCTACGTTGCCAATGTACAGAATGCAACAGTCATGCTCATTAGTGTAGTGGAATGTGCAGTGGAATGAGGCCTGAGACGTGATGTGATGGGAGTGGGGGTTAGGACATGTAATCATGTTTCATGGGGGTTGTGGATTACACTGTGCATGTTGTTGTTATTATACTGTTATCACTGAGAGAGAGGGCCTATAGGACTTGGTAGTGTTGATGCTGGATCCGCCCCATATCACACAGAGGGCAGAGGTGCCACTTGGGGATAGTGGCAAGTGAGGCGGGCACCTGTAGGGCTTGACTGGCACAGCTCTGAGATGGGCGGGCGGGCACGTGTTTAGCTATAGCGTGCGGCACCTTAATGAAGGAAAGTGTTGATTTGGCACGCGCCCTAATAGGATCAAAGCGCCCAATTGGCTCCCGGCTGACTGACAGCGGTGTAGGGTTGGCAGGAGACCAGAGAGGAAGTGAGACGAGCACACAGACACACACACACACACACACACAACACAGCACACACACACAGTTGGTGGAAATACTTACACAGCAGAGGTTCTCACTCTTTAACACAGAAGTACTTCATTAGATATGCCACATCTTTAGGATACAGGAATGCGGTGCTGAAGACACATGGACAGTACTTGATTGTATGTTTCTCTTGAACATGCTGATCCATATACTGTGTGAGGGCTCCATATAAACCTTCTAATCAAAATGAGTCAGAAGTGGTAGAAAGTGTTTCCATAAAACGGTAGAGTTGTGTATGTGACAGCTACCGACTGCAGCCATTCCTCATACTCATATGAAATAAGTAAACACTAGAGATGACAAGATGCTTTCAGGTGCTACAAATAAAAATAACCTTTCAATCCTTGTCATCTGTAAAATGATGTGCAACCATATAATTATTCATTTTTTAAAGTATAATAAACACATTCAAATATGAAATGGCAAAGTAATATTGAAGAGCCGATTTATAGATATTAAAGTACTATGAACTGCTGCCTTTGTTTGTGCTGTACTGTGTGTGTGTGTGTGTGTGTGTGTGTGTGTGTGTGTGTGTGTGTGTGTGTGTGTGTGTGTGTGTGTGTGTGTGTGTGTTTGTGTGTGTGTGTGTGTTTGTGTGTTTGTGTGTGTGTGTGTACGTGTGTACGTGTGTGTACGTGTGTGTGGTAAGTGCAGTGTCTCAGCTGGCTGCAGCTCATTGAGAGTAGTGATTTATTGTCCTGAAGTGTTTTATTTTGGCTGGGGTGCACAAATGCCCCCAAGGGCTGCAGTACAGATCCACTAAACACACAATCTGAGATGAGAGGCCCGAGTGTGTTGACCAGAAAAGGCCTGGACAACCCTACTCACATCTCCTCCTTGACACAGTTAGTTACAGTATGTGCCTGGAAACAGAAAGACAGACCGAAAGAGAATAGAACAGAAGAAGAAAGAGGGGAGACAAAGAAGAGAGGAGGAGATGCACCAAACTGCACATGGAAAATCCTCCCTCTGTCCCCTCTCCTCCGAATTAGAATGCAAATGTTTTATTTTTTATTTGCCTCACCCCCCCCATACACCCCCTCTATCTCCCTCCCTCACCCTCTCCCCACCCTACACCACCTCTATCTCCCT